>NC_134867.1:53996572-54296572 GCF_049852395.1 Peromyscus maniculatus bairdii | reverse complement strand
GCTGTATTACTTCCTGGGATTAAAGGTGTGTGTCACCACTGCCTGGTTCTGATTCTCTCGTGTAGCCCAGTGTGGCCTTGAACACACAGACAGATGGATCTCTGCCCGCTAAGTGATAGGATTAAGAGTGTGTGCCACCACTGCCTGGCCTCTATGTCTAATTTAGTAGCCAGCTCTGTCCTCGGATCCCCGGTAAGCTTTATTGGGGTACACAATATATCACCACACATGTCTTCTGCCATTCTGCTTATCTTTCACAAAGTCCCCAATCTACCAGAAATCTGGCTTCTGATCTCTAAAATGATCTTGAGATTGAAGTGTTCTCCCCATGTCAGGAGTTGTATATGAAGTGGGTAATCTAAAGGACATGTGAAAACACTTTATCTTTGCACTCCCAGAGCATTGGAATTGCTTTTGTTCCCTTGCTTCTCCAGCCACAGTCATTCTTGTCTCTGTTACATCACATGGTCCTGAGACTGATCCCATTACTTTGGTGATTTTTGTTCAATATCCATTCCTGCCTTCTTCAATTTGAGTGAATATCTAGTCAGACCCTTGAACAACAACTCAGCTTCATAGAAATTTCCTGCTCCCCTCTCCTGGTATTTTCCCACCACTAAATAGCATAGTGGACATATTGCAGAAGCAAAGAACAAAAGAAACACCTTTAGATTATCTGTCTTGAAATTTTTGCAAAGTCCTGCCGATTCTTGAACTCAGTTTCCTAACAACTCTATCCTTTGGCTTGTTTGTGATCTGTGTTAGCATAAGGGAATTTAGTTTGTAAGTGAATATCCAGTTACTTACCTTTTTATAGGCATAGCCTTCTCTGATATAATCTTATGGAAAGAAAGGACTCTTATGCCTTTATCCTTCTAGATAGGTTCAGATATGCACTGAACCCCGCCCATGACCCTTAGGTTATGCATTATGACCTAAGGGTGCATTATGTGTAGATCTTGTGAGAGGGTTACCTCCTGCTCCTCCATTCTTTTCTGCTCCTGGCATCACTCTTCTCTACTAACTTGCTCCATGACTCCTGCGGGTCATGCATGGTACTTGTGGGCATTCCCACACTTGCAGTCACTGTATGCATGGGATCTATTTGATTCTGGCAGTTAAACACTGTAACTGCCTTGTCCAGTTCCTCGAGACTTTGCCATCTCTGTGAATAGGACTGAAGTGAATTTTTACTGTCGTTCCATTGTCATCCTTAACTGTCACCGGAAACGGAACACTGTGTTTCTTGCAGCTTGTCCTTTTTCCTCCTGACGCCTGCTCCCTGGCCTTGATGAATGCCATGCCTTCCGGATCTTCTCCTTAGGGTCAAGCTCTTGATGAGTCTCCTGACATTCCGTCAGCATTCCAGCACATCCCTGTCCCTCTGCCTCTTTATCTGTGCTCTGTTGTATGTCAGGACAATGCAGGCCTCTCTGCTTCACAGAGGGGTGGCCTTCAATTCTTCTGGACATCTAAATGTGACTCCATTGGTGAGTTTGCTTCTTCCCCTGAGATTCTTGCCAGTCTGTGAAATCATGTACTCCAAGGAAGCATCTCTTGGACTTGGATTTTTTTTAACAAAGTAAAAGGAATATGTAAAAGTGAGATGTAATGAAATCCTCTCAGAAATGGTGCCCAATGGCTGACAATCTACAAATCACTATAGTCGGATGAAGTTTTAATGTATAAAGCAAAATCAATAGGCAGAGCTATTTGTCACTTAGTGGTAATGATTTTCCCTTTCATGTAATACAGCTTCAAGTTGTATATTATTTTAAAATGTATTCATTATATAGAATATTTTAAATCTTGGGTCTTCTAAAATTGTTAGCTTCTAAATATTCTGATGAATATATGTAGTTGATTTATTGTGTACCCCAATAAACGTATCTAGGAGTCGGAGAACAGAATAGCCACCATATTATATATAGATTTAGGCAGTGGTAGCACATGCCTTTAATCCTAGCATTCTGGAGGCAGAGATCCGTCTGTTCAAAGCCATACTGGGAACAGCCAGGCATGGTGACACACACCTTTAATTCCAGGAATTGAAGACAGGAAGCAGAAAGGTATATAAGGCATGAAGACCAGAAACTAGAGCCTTTTTAAGCTTTTAGCTTTTAGCAGCAGTTCAGCTGAGATCTATTCCGATGAGGACTCAGAGGCTTTCAGTATGAGGAAACAAGATCAGCTGAGAAGTTGGCAAGGTGAGGTTAGCTATGGCTTGTTCTGTCTCTCTGATATTTCAGCTTTCACCCCCATACCTGGCTCTGGGCTTGTTTTTATTAATAAGACCTTTTAAAATTCGTGCTACAAATATAGACCACTTCATACAAGTGTTTATAAGATGACATGTTAGAGTAACATATTATGCTTAGTAATGATAGTACTAAGTACTAATGGTGTATAAATGAGATTTGATTTATATTTGTGTCTAATTCTCAGTTCCAGGAGGGTGGGGGAAACAGCCTATCCCAAAGCTACATGGGTATCCTCAAGCATATTTGCATCATTCTTTTTCTATGTAATTTTTACTCAGTCATATTACTCTAGGGACTAATTCTTACGAAGTAGATCAGCATCCTCCCAACTGCTCCTGGAGCTGTAATCATGTATTGCCTGCAAATGTGAGGAATTGATTAGAAGCCTGGTCAAGAAGTGAAAAGCCCACATCTTGCCATTTTCTAAAACAAACCCCATGTGTGGATACTGGTGTCCTTGGCTCTCTGAGCCATTAGGCAAACGGTCGGGGGAGCACCCAGCTGTTTCTGACCTTTCCTAAGATGCTCATGCTGATGGAGACGTGCTTGTGACCCATTAGTTTCTCATCTGTCCCCACTGGCCATTTGCTCTTTAATCTGGCAAAAAATGCTGGTGCCTGACTTTCCTCTGTGCATTGCTGTTGATGCGTCATGCCAATGCCTTCGCGGTACATGATGTATGGACATATTCTTGGGCCTCCACTCGTATTTTAATAAGGCTGTTAGCCATTCACTGGTTTGTTTTGTTTTTTTTCTAATAACACTAACCAAAAAGGATTTCAAAAACCTGATCTAATGCTAAGACTATCAAACAATAAAGTTCTCTCTTATTAAACCACAGCAAAATCATTCAACAGCTAATTTAGATATTTAGATTTATTGACCCTATAGAGGGAAGTGGGACACTGGCAATTTTTGTCTAAAATTACCTTGAAATTTAGCCCTTTAGTTCCAATTTCACTGCAGTAGATGGCAATCAAAGCAGATTCCACGGTCTCCAAGATAATTGGAGGCTGGTGGGCAACCTGACTTTCAGATATTGAAAAGCCCAGTTGATCTATATCTCATTCAGCTCAAAGTATATCACAGACTAAGAGTACAGAAAAGAAAAGTATAGTCTGCTACCCACTAATGCTGGTGTGTGTGGCTGCCTGAGGTTTGGCAGAGGAAGTGCATGCAGGGATGGGAAGCTGCATGCAGTCTTCCATTTGAGTGCTTTTGTGATGGGTGACCTAATTCCTTCCCCAGAAGACATTAACATACATGGAGATGTCCCTCCTGCAGCAATCCACAATTTCCCATATGTAAATAAATATGTCTGGATAAACTCATTATCTTCCTTGGCAATCTGAGAATAAAAGTCAGATCGTGTGTAGGAGATATGGGACAAATTTTTGGAGCATTTTGGCCTTTTCTAGGAAAAAAAAAAAAAAGAACATGCCTACAAATAAGAAGAAGCCAAATTCAATGTAAAAAAAATGAACAGAAATGGGTGCCCAGTGTGGTATTTGCCTATAATCTCAGCACTTGGGAGACAAGAGGAATTCAGGATTTGCCTGGACTACATAGGCTACCCTGAGCTACATGACTCTGTCTCAAAAAAAAAAAAAAAAAGAAACAAATAAATGAGTGTGTGTGTGTGTGTGTGTGTGAATGTGTGCACATGTGTGTGTGTGTGAATGTGTGCACATGTGTGTGTGTGTGAATGTAGGAAGGGCAAGAAGACAAAGGAGCTGCCATTTGATTGCACCTGTCCTACTTAGCAAAACACGAGGCAGAATAATAAATTGTGGTGAGGTGGTATTGTGTTCCCCAAAATATTGTGCATGCTCATAAACTTATCTGGGGTCAGGGAACAGGACAGCCACAATATTAAACACAGAGGATAGGCAGGGGTAGCACACGCCTTTAATCCTAGCATTCCAGAGGCAGAAATTCCTCTGGATCTCTGTGAGTTCAAGGCTACACTGGAAACAGCCAGGCATGGTCCTTTAATCCCAGAAAGTGAGCCTTTAATCCCAGGGATGGCAGAAAGCAGAAAGATACATAGGGCGTGAAAACCAGAATCTAGAAGCTTTTAGCTGGTTAAGCTTCAGGCTTTCGAGCAGCAGTTCAGCTGAGAGCCATTGGGATGAGGACACAGAAGCTTCCAGTCTGAGGGAACAGAATCAGCTGAGGGACTGTGGAGGTGAGGTTAGCTGTGGCTTGTTCTGCTTCTCTGATCGTCCAGCATTCACCCCAATAACTGGTCTCGGGTTTGACTTTATTAATAAGACCCTTTAGAAATTCATGCTACATTGTGGCTCCAGAGCTTAAGAGAATCTGGGAGCTATGTTACTCCTTGGAAGAAGGCCAAGGAGGAAAATGCAATGTACTTTTTCCCCACTGCAAGAGAAAGATCATACCAGAACAACATTGCAGGATTTCCAGGGGAAGCTGAGTGCCATTAACAGATGCACAAGCCTGTGCCTCGGTGTCAGGAATGCACAGGTCTTTCTGCGGCTGTCTAGGACTGAGTCGTGGCACATCATTATTCCCCACCAGCAGCACCGTGTGACTGCCCCTTCTCTGTGGTTCTTACTGAGCCCTATATTCTTAACAAAGAAAAAAAAACTAAATTAATGAATTAGCAGTGGCAATGCATTTACTAATATAGAGGTATAGACAAATTGATTGATGGACCAAAATGCAAAACCATAGATATGCTTACACATATATCAAGTCTTTACAG
This sequence comes from Peromyscus maniculatus bairdii, assembly GCF_049852395.1. Lineage (NCBI taxonomy): Eukaryota > Metazoa > Chordata > Mammalia > Rodentia > Cricetidae > Peromyscus > Peromyscus maniculatus. The sequence goes on along the minus strand of NC_134867.1, from coordinate 54,291,580 downwards.
CTGAGCATCAGAGGCAATTTAGTGGATAAAGGATAGTTCTCCAACAAAGAACATCAAAACAAGCAAACACATGTGCCAAGAATCCAAAGCTGAACTGATACTAAACAATCAGGACGTAATTAACAACTCACAGCCCACGAAGACATTAAGAAAAATGTAGATTTGAAAATGCAACTTTAAACCATAAAGTCATGTTAAGGAAAACATAGGATCTTTAAATATTTGAGTTCTTCAAACAAACAAATGTGCCAGAGGCATGATATAAAGGTCACAAGCCACATTTCCGTCTAATTTGTGAGTTGTATCTCATCACCTCTAAAACTCTGCTCTCTGAAGATACAGAATGGGAAAGGGATTCACAAACCACATATTCAATGAGTAACATACCTATTACTGAAACATACAAAGTCAATAATAAGGAAACTTAACAAAACCACACCAAATTAAAATGGGCAAAAATCTGAATGTACATACACTTAGCCAGAGGTTGAACTAAGAACACAAAAAAATGTTGTCTTGTTAGTCATTGGGGAAAAACATACTAAAACCACAATGGGCTCTAACATGTATTTATAAGAATATGTTCAGAATTATAATTTAGAAGACTGGGCAAACTAAATGTTATGAGAGATGTGGGAACCCAGGGCTCTCGAACAGATGATGTTAATGTATAGTGCATCCATTTCGCTAAGCAGCTTGATGGTTTCTCATAAAGTTCAGCAGAAACTTCCCAATGTCCAGCAATGGTACTCTCGGGTGTTTAATTAAGTTAATGGAGAACTTTATAGGCTCTAAAAACCAAAGTTAGAATAGCACAAAATTTGCCATCAGAATAACTGATAAAAAAAAAAATGTGGTATATCCAAAGAAACACTCCCCAGAAATAAAAGGAGCATGCCTGCAATGTGTAACCCATCATGGCCCTACAAAAAAAAAAGGCACCGTGAAAACAGCTGGACAAAGAAGAATACAGCATGTTGACAGATATGTGTCGATTACCATAATGTGTGAGCTGATATAAAACACACATGCAAGTCCAAGGAAGGCCTTGAGAAGAAAAATTTAGAATAAACCCTGAGAACTGGGAAGATTTCACAGTGACTGAAACTGCATCCTGCTTTTACTGAGTATCTGTTTGGTTCCCACACAAAGGTCAGGTGGCTCACAGCTGCCCGTTACTCTAGGTCCATGAGATGTGATACTGTCTTCTGGCCTCCATAAGTGTATGTGTGAGTGTGTGTGTGTGTGTGTGTGTGTGTGTGTGTGTGTGTGTGTGTGTGCATGCACTCAACACCTGAGCATGCATGTGTGTGCACACACACACATAATAAAAAAATAAATAAAAGTAAGCCAACTTTGATAGCTTCCAGTGTTGTTACAAGCCAAAGCTCCTCAAATTACATGGATTGAACATACAGTTTATGGTGTATTACTTACACCCTGATGGATATAAAGTAATTTAGCATAAGGGCACCATAACCCCACAGGGAAAAGCTAACCGCAAAAGAACACTGTTACCTGTTCCTTGTGTTGTGTATGAAATATTTATAATATGTAGATGGGGAGCAAATTTTCAATCAGCTCCCCTTGAAATTTACCCTTGCAGACAATATGCACATCTTCCTCGGCGTAGCTCACTTGCCCCATGCAATAAAGACAGATATTCACCACTCGACATCCAAAATCTAGAGTACTTCTACCTACTGTAACAGAAGACTTGAAACATATAACATGAATGCTAAAAATCAACATGTAAGCCACCCAGAAAAACAGTATCCCCATCCAGCAGTACATGTAACTGCTGCTTATCAATCCCATTTTCTCCAAAGAAGTCAGGGGTTCAGAAATCTCATCAATAGGGACTTGCTTGAGTTTCAAAAGGAACATCCTTCTATGCTTTTTCTTCCTGTTAAAGGCATTAAAAGGCAGAGGTTTCACAGAAACTGTCACTACCAAGTTATTTACAAAAATAGTAATTCTACGTCAGTAGTTTTAGTTGGAAAGAAGCTGGTAGGTCCTTAGACTGTCTTCGTTGTTCCCTGAAGGGGAAAAAAGGTCCTCTATCTCTGATCTACCTTCTAACCCGGACTGAATTCTCCCCCATTCTCACACTGCTCATCTTCTCATTCAGTTGCTCTCTCTCATCCTGTCATCAAGTACGTGAATCACTTCAACTCCGTCTCCTTGACAACAGGCAGCTCAATTTAACTGTATTTTCCATCAGAATGGTTCAGTTCAAATACTTCTTTTTGTTACAGGTACTGTCTTCTTTGGGGGCTTGCCTGCTAATTTTTTCCCTCCTGATTCATTGAGATAAGTAGTTCAACTGTTTTTAAAAAACACAGACAACTCTTCTTTAGCTTAAGGTTTTCCGACAGCAATTCCCATGGAAGGAAGGTAGTTCATTCCTTTTGGTTTTCTGTTTATGGGTAGTTTATTTTAGGAGAAGCAAGCATAATGGAGGACCCCTCTGCCGTAAATGCAACTTCTTTAGCATGAGAGTCTCTTCTGCTCTCCTAGCCAAGATTTAATGATCAGCATTATGAGGCCCCAACACCTCCTAATTTAATTGTTCCTGGACAATTGAGCAGCAGCAGCTGATATCAACTAATCATTAAGGGACATTTTCAAAACTTAAATACTTCCAATTTTCTGCAGTTTTCATCTGTGTATTAACAGTCTTTATATTCGGTCACGGTTTTCAGGACAAAGGCAGAGGTATCATCCCATATTGGCAGTAACATATGTAATACGTCTGTCTATACTGTGGGTCTTGTGAGCTTGGAGACCGCCTGGTAACACACCACAACAAAGTACTTGGTCTTAATTAATTCCTCTCAAACATTTCCACAGCAATTAATTAAGTTCTGGAAGTACCCATGTTATGCCCAGATCGTGGGGACCCCCCCAAAAAAAAACACCACAGAGACTGAATCCTGTATGTAAAAGCAAAGAGCCTTTAATTTCAAGCTCAGAGCTTGAACTCTCTGCCTGATGCAGTGGTATGAGCAGAGAGTCCAGAGTCCAGGCAGGGTGGGGTTTTTATCATAGCAAAGGTTGGGGGTGAGGGGATTTCCAGGGTTCAGGACCCTGATTGGCTGATGTTTGTCTAGGGGTATAGAGAATATTTGGAATGTTGGGTATTTCCTCTTAAATACAGGCCGCACTGGCTGGGGTCAGCTTATGGCTTTTCCTGGGTCCAGGTGTTGCCTGCCAGAAGCTGTGTCTGGGCCTCTAGGCCTGTCATGGTAGCTGTGTGGTCAAGCTATTTTGGGACCCCCCACACCCACATGATTAGGGGAGGATCTTCCTATCAGTGAACTTACTCACCAGTACCTCCTCATTGTGGACTGAATGGCATGACAGAGCAAAAGGCATACTATGGACATTAAAGACATGAAGGACAAGAGGTCAGAGGATGCACAGCTTGGCAGCAGTTTTACGGACACTCACACCGTGGGAGATGAAGTAAGAAAGGCCACCAGAGGTTAATGTCAAGAGCACCCAGAGGCACGCCTTGCCAGCTTTCTAGGATGCTTCTCCGCAAATGCAGTCATCAACAACTTCACCAAGGTCCTAGTAACTATGGAGGGTGAGGACTGCAGCCTGGGAATTGTCTACAGCAGAGCAAGGATGCAAATACCAGCTAGAAAAAAGCTCAGCGGGGCAGCACAGACAGCCCTCTAACTAAGGAAACAGAGAGATGCAGCCTTAGGCCAAGAATGACGATTCATTTGCAGGTGGATGTGCCACACTCTGATCCATCCTGTGGTAGGTTGGTTCGAGAGAAATGCCGAGATAGAAGCAGATCTTACCACTGAGGTAGGAGTCAGGAAGCTGGGTTTCCCTGGACAAAGCAGAGGACACACCCACATATTTCCTCATTTACTTTAGCATCATGAGTTAGCTGGAACTTTTCTATTAGACTATCAGGTGACATAGTGCATTGACTATTAAATATTAAAAAAAAAATGTCCTGATTGTTCAAGTAACCAATATTTCAGCTTCTGGTTTTTCTATAACACATTATGCCTCTATGACTTTTTTAAATAGTTCTTTAGTTGCTGTAGACCCTCATATATAAAAAGAGCTGTAGTTTGTCTTTCATTTAGTTCTGCAAGATAAAATACAATTGGTGGCCATAAAAATGGAGCAAAAGTTTATGGATGAATTCATTACAATAATAGCCATATTTCTTAAATATTATAACTTACCAGTGGCATTATCTCCCTTTATTTTTTTTTAGGGTCCAATTTGAAATAAAGACGATTTAAACTTTTTCCTGCACTTTGAATTCACAAAAAAATTCCTTCCTTTGAAATTGATTTGTACTGAGAACTATTCCTATCCTAAATGTCTACACACTGAGCCAGACTTCAGGGAAATGTGGTAAATCCTTTCTCTGTTTTTCTGCCTCTATTGACTCAGGTAAATCATATGATTTAACTGATCTGAAGACTGCATTATAAATTAGAAAATCAGTGACTAGATCCAAGAAATCCCACTTAACATCCATGACAACACATAGCATCCCTACTTGATTTACAAGTCCGAGGGTCTTAATGATACTTGCTGCAGCTCTGGGAACACTAGAGAAGCTAAGTAGTGACAAATATTAGGAATAATCTTTTAGTAGCTTTCAGCCCCTTGTCCACTGTCTCCTTCCTTCTGTCTAGTTCTGAGAGTTCTACATCCTCACCACTTGATGTTCCTCTTCCTAAAGACTGGTCTTGAGATCAGCAGCAGCAGATTTAAGGGGGGGAGGGGAGCAAAATACTTTTTGTAAAGACCCTAGAAAGCTGGGCTTAGTTTCTTGTTGACAAAAGTTATACCCTGAGTTAAGTTTGCATTTTACTAAATGTGTAAAATGGTTCTTTTTCCCATGAAGGTTTGAGAAACACTGTCAAGTGTTGCTGTTCTTTCCTTTCTTGTTCTTTTCCTTAAATAGTACTTTGATGGGTTAAATGTGGTGGTTTGAATAAGAATGGCATCCTTAGGTTCATGTATTTAAATGCTTAGGGAGTGGCACTATTTGAAAAGATTAGGAGGTGTGGCCATGTTGGAGGAAGTGTGTCATGGGGGTGGGCTTTGAGGTTTCAAAAGACTAAGCCAGACCCAGTGGCAGCCTATAGATCCAGATGTAGAACTCTCAACTCCTTCTCCAGCACTATGTCTGCCTGCATGTCACCATGCTTCCTGCTGTAATGACAATCAACTAAACCCCTGAAACTGCAAGCAAGCCCCAATTAAATGCTTTAACTGATAAGAGTTATCCATAGTCATGGTGTCTCTTCACAGCAATAAAACATTGACTAAGACAGCAAGGAAACTGAAAATAACTAAAATTTTTGTCCTTTTTGCACATACAAACATCTGACCAGTGACTTTTGTCTCCTCCCAGCAGGAGGTAGACAATGCCTTTTTGCCTCTGAAGTCAGAGGTTTGGTTTGGAAGTGACAGTGTGCTCATTGCAAACCCAGGCCTTAAGAGGACTTGGGTTCCTCTACACCATCTGGAACCCGGCAGCTACCTGTGGGAAGGCAGGTTCCAAATCAATGAAGGTCCCTTTCATAGGTGACCTTTCCCTATTTCATAAGCTCTCAAAGCATCTGAAGTTTAGAAGCCTGCCCATAGTAGGTGTTGAAAAGGATGTGGAGTCCAGAGACTCTCACACAGATGATACCAATATGAATACAACCTTACTTTAGACAAGGACCAAGAATACGACATCCTGGGAAACTCCCTGACTCAATCTGGCCTATGTCCACATTCCACCAGGAACATCTAAACTCAGCGACTCAAGTGTCCCCTCAGGGTACCGAGTCCAGGGTTGTTGATTTCTGGGTCCTCAGCTATGATGTAACCAATCCATATAGTTTTATTATCTTCAAAATTCACTTAAAGAAGCAAAATGACAATTTTGATTAAAGATATTTGAGAATATACGGTCATGCAACTATACAAGAGAACAATTGAACTTTTCTACTCAGGAGACATAAACCTGCCGAGATGTAAACAGAGTTCATGGTTACATTTGGGCTTCATAAACCTTGATATCTACATTTTCAAAACATTACTTAAGCTCACAAAAATCACATTACGGCTCAACATTTTTTTTTCTCCAATGAAGCATGTAGATACTTTTCCAGATGCTGTAGTTCTGAAGATTAAATTTTCATGGCACAAATAAAGCAATGTGACAAGCAGATAATGTTTGGGATTTTTTTTTTTTTTTTTTTTTTTTTTTTTTTGGTTTTTTTCGAGACAGGGTTTCTCTGTGTAGCTTTGCGCCTTTCCTGGGACTCACTTGGTAGCCCAGGCTGGCCTCGAACTCACAGAGATCCGCCTGCCTCTGCCTCCCGAGTGCTGGGATTAAAGGCGTGCGCCACCACCGCCCGGCTTGGGATTGTTTTTAAAATTAAATTCTCAATATAAGTAACCTATTAATCAGAGTTAACACAATAGGTTATACCAACATTTTAATTTAAGAGAATCTACCAGGCAACACAGGCATCTGGATAAAGAGTAAGTATTTTATTTTAACAACAAACATATTACTGCTTTGTAATGTGGATAGAAGTAAGCCCCAAATTCAAATAATAACAACAACAACAATAACAGCCGTGCCAGTAAGAAAGAGAGCTGACAACTTTGAAAGCTCTGGTAATTAATTCCAAATTGAGAATATGACAACACAGGGCACAATATGTTCACATCCTCTGGATACCCCTTTGGGGTTTTGTCTGTTTCATTTATGTACCAGTTTGCTCTAATGTTTCATCTGAAATATTTCATATTGGTGAGAGATGACTCTTTAGGTAGACTGAGAATTCTTCCCACAGAGGGTCAGTTTTCAAGAAGAGGAAAATGTTCACTGCTTCCTATGAGTATCAGAAAGGGGAAGGTACAGTATAAGCAGACCAGTTGTTCAACATATTTGCCTGAGATACATTTTTAGAAGATGACTGAACAACAGGTCACGAACCCAACAGATCACAGGCAAACCGAAAATGCAAATCATTAAAGCCAAACCCAGATGTGGAGCCTTCTATAAACAATAAGATAAGTAAAAAGCTGTTGGTTTTGATTGACTATCAGCTGTGATCCAAAGACTCCTTTTGTTCACAGATTAAGGTGAGGCACAGAAATGGATGGTGGTTCCAATAATGACTAAAGGGATGTCATTGTATTGTGTCTGTAATTACATATTTCAATGATCCATTCAGATTGTGTGCTGTGTGTATAAAGATGTTTGCCAATATCTGAGGAAGCCCAATAAGGAATTCCTAAAGCTGGTAGGTAGTATAAAAATAGCATAAAACTTGTAATCGGCCAATATCAACACTGATAGGAATGACTCCATTCCCTGTAGGGTGGAATAAAAGCCAGAGACTGGACGTTTCAATGCCATTGGAGTAGCTCGTATGTTTAGAGAGTTCGTATCTCTTCCATCCATGGAGGTCCTTTGATTAGAGTCAGTGTTAAGTCAGGCTGTTGCTGGCATCAGAATACCATTCTAACCTTTGCAAGCTGCCTGTGAAAGGCATGATTGCAGCACACAGTGGAACTGCCTGGCAATTAAGTGTGTGACTGCTGGTGCCCACTTACTAACACGTCATGTAAAGATTTGGCTTCCAGCTTTCTCTCATTATAACCTATCACCTGGTAGCAAAGTTAAGAAGGAAAGGAATGCCATAATTCCCAAGGAGCTACAACCCTGGAGGAATATCTATATTTAAACAAAAAACCTGACATCTCCTAAGTGGTTTAATCAGCTACTCTAAATAGAGGTGAGAACTAAAACAGTAAGATTACTCTTAGCTCTGTTCAAGTAACAGTCTTACTGATTGACCAGTGACAATAACTATTTATTTCACAAAAGAAACCTACAGTGGCTAAACCAGCTGAGACCAGCTGTTCTGCTGTACACAGGTAGTTCTACTTGTGGCTTTTCCTGTGCCTTCATTTATTATTAAATTAAAGTGTTCTGCTTTGGACGGGATGAAGTCATAGCCGATAACAACCCCATCCTGAGACAGTTACTGTGTTCCCAGGGCATAGTGAGGGGCATGCAGGAAGATGCCATTCATGCTTAACTTTAGCCCTAAGGTCATGTAAACTAACAGAAAGCAAGCGCTACAGAAGCCGGGTAAAACAAGTCACTCCCCTGAGCAAAGCGTTTAGAGAAGGCAACTAGAGGAGCATCAGAGTGTTCACAGGGAAGCTGAGCGAGTGGATGAGTAAACGCTCCCCAGACAAAACGGAAAGGGAAGATAACCAACCTCCAGTAGAGGAAGCAGCATGGCTCCGTCCTGAGAGCTGGGACGATAAGAAATTCAAAGTCACTATCAAATAATAGAGAAGAGAAAAGGCTGAAAGAGAGACAAACAGAAAGAATGTGTTAGACTCAGAGTGTGTAAGGCTTTGCTCGGCAAAGGAGTGAATACACCTTAACTATACATTGTTCTCTCTTGTAAAGAAAGTGTGACATCAACATACAATAGAATATCTAAAACTTAAAGATGGGAAATTTTGCCATTTCCTTTAGCATAGATGGTTTAGGAAGGACATTTAACCAGACACAAAAGATTGAATACTCCATGTTTACATTTAAATATCAAGAATATTAAGTCCTAGGTCTTTAAGGAACAGACAAAAAGTCCCAAAAAACCTACCGGAATAATGACAGCCCTGGGAACCATGCTGAGACTGACATTATAGGCACAAGAACGTCTCTAACGTTTAAGGATAGTTTATCATATATCCAGTGAAACAAGATTTCAAAATGAGATTATACCTCCAATTCTCAAAGGAAAAGACAATGGGATAAGAACATAAAAAAGCAGATATATTATTAATCTTAGATTGACTACTAAGTGTACAAGTAAAATTTATCATGGCTTCTTTTTTTCCTCCTTTATTTTACATACCAACCACAATTTCCCCTCCCTCCTCTCTTCCCATTTCCTCCTTCCTCACTCCCATCTACTCTCCTCTGCATCCACCCACTCCTCCTCCATCTCCATGGATAAAGAATGTGATTAAGGCCCTTCGGTGTGTGTTCACTCTGTGCCTTGCAATAAGAGCTTCAGGAGTGTCTAGGACACAGATTCCTCTGAATGCTATCTCCATCTCTAGTATCCCATGATGTCCTTAAATCTGTATTAAGTATAAAAGCTGCATGAAGCACCAACCCATACGTTAGTGTCGACCTATGAAACAAAGTATGTGTGTTCTCATGAGGTGCTCAAGCCCTGAACCCTACCATCTATGTTGGGGTTTAGTTAAAGTGGATGGTGGTTCAGACTAGGCTTTCAGTAAAGGCTTGACATGTTAACTAAAAGGGTTATGTCTACAGCCATGTGTGACCACGGTGATGACCAGAGTTCAAGCCTTGTCACACCATTAGGAATTATAAAAGCCTAGATACAAGTCTCAGAAAATTTTTTTCACTTACTCCTGCTGTGAAAACCCCTTGTGTAGTCTTCCCACTGAGTCCCTTCAGGTGACCATCTCCTTGCTTTATGAGCAATCAGAGATCATTTTTAAACAGTTTGCCTCACAAAACACAGTTTTGCCCAAGTTCTGGTTGTTTTCCTTGAAGATGTTAAGTGGCCCAGGTTTTTGTGGGTGGTAACAATGACTCATCCTTGCACTGGGAAGCTGAGTGTATGAGTCTTTATTACTGGTCAAGGAACATGCCATAAAATTCTGAAACTGACTTAGATACAAACAAACAAAAAAAAAACCTTAGATGTCTACCTAGGAAATTATTATTTCAGCACCTTTTGTCTCAAGAGGTTCTCCTTGTATGGATTTAAGCAAGGTTATTCACCTACTCTGACTCTAAAGCCAATTCTATCCTTCACCAGTTTTGATTTACAGTTGTAATGTGTCCAATTGATGAACTAACTGGTGAAGTCATGAAGATCAGAGCTAAAGAATCATTTCAGTGCTGCTAAGATACTTTCACCAATGGGCCTGTTGGGAGCACATCCAGACATGGAAAAATTTGCAGGACTGAGACAACAAAATATTCAAAGAACATTGAGTCATCCAGGAAAAGATCAATGTGTTGATGTGTGTGTAGGGACTCATACCTGTAATCCTGCAATGTAAGAGTCTTAGGCAGAAGTTCATCTGGTGTTGAATGAAACTGGTCTGTCCTAAGTTTCTTGGGCATTTTTATTTATGTGATAGCAATCTCTAGCATGGTTGTCAGGTGGCAACATATGATGGGATATATTTTTTTAGAGTTATCACATAAACAAGTCCATAATGGTATTCTAAGAACTAAATTAGTATGTTTTGAAGGAATGAAATAATAATATGTAGTTTACAAGTTACTTACAGCATAAACATATTACTCTGTGACATTGGGCTTTTTTTTATCCTTTCTGAATAAGGAGCTGTTTATTGCCTCATGAGATACATATTTTCAAATAGCATCTGAATGTGCTTCTGTCACTGTGCTGACAAGGGAGACGTGCCCAGGCAGATAAATATCTAGCTTCATGTTTGCAGATGACAAAGCATACCACTCTAATCATCATGGTCCTTAAGCAGCAGAATAAAAAAGCATCTGCGAATGTTACCATGACATGGATTTGGCAACATCAGAAAGCAATTTTCCTGATATTAATAGAGAACTGAACTTATGGTATTCCAGCTTTTGTGAGAAAACACAGCCCATGACAAGTACAATATTTATTATCTAAGCTGTCAAGAATTCATGATATGCAGTTTAATTAACTGTTTGTTCTGTTTTTACCTTATTCTGTAGTTAACCAATAATAGCTGTGTTTGAGATCATCTTTCAGGGTGACATTAAATAAAGGAAAAAGCAATGGCTTGTAAATGGTAAATGTGTCCTTTTGCACTTTCCAACAGTAAAATGAAAAGGGAAATTAAGCTAGAATACTCATATCCAGCCACCTTATAGACTAAGTTATACATTGTTACTGTGCACATAATATATGTGTGTTATACAGCATACATAACATACTGTCTTGTATGTAACCAGCCAACTAAGAGTGGAAACAGGACATAAAGTCCTAACATGGGAGAAAGATGTATCGTAGTGTAACTAAGGAAACTAACACAGTCTCAGTACCACAGTCTCGGAATCATAGCACAGCATAGTTTGACCTGGATCATTTCTAACCCATCTCCTTGTTCTCAAAGAGATGGAAGAACAGAAGACAGGATGGAAGTTGGGATAACTAAGACTTGGGATGTTTGAAAAAGCCATAGAAAGCCAGGTGGTGGTGGTGCATGCCTTTAATCCCAGCACTTGGGAGGCAGAGCCAGGTGGATCTCTGTGAGTTCGAGGCCAGCCTGGTCTACAAAGTGAGATCCAGGACAGGCACCAAAACTACACAGAGAAACCCTGTCTCAAAAAAAAAAAAAAAAAAAAAAAAAAGAAAAAAGAAAAAAGAAAAAGAAAAAGAAAAGAAAAAGCCATAGAGAAACCAACTATTCTGTAAATTTTATATATTTATGAGAATTTAAATCATCCTAACACCCTACACAAAAGAAAATTGTCTTCCAATAAGATACACACACACACACACACATATATATATATTTACCATTTACATTATATATAAATATATATGCAGTTATATAAAACAATGCCAGGTGTGGATATCCCCTCTGCAGTTTATTGTCAGAGGGTCCCAGAAACTTCTAAAACAATATAGGACACTGTCATTGCTCTTGGCTGCCAGCCAAAACTTGGCGCCATGAGCCAATTGCTTTGAGGACACTAGACTTTGGTCCCAGGAGTTAGGGAAATAAAGCTGCCACTAACCTAGAAGCTTCTTGTCTGTTGGTTAGCATTGAGAGTACCAGAAATGCTATGGAGGCTGCTGAGGGAGAAAAGTCATCCACAGTCTTACCCAGCAGGGAAGTCTGTGAGCTATAATACTGATCAGCTTGGGAATACAAGCCAATGGGTGCAATAGCAGCATGAACATGGGGGTAAACAACCACTTTTTAAAAAAAAAACAATAACAAAAAAAACAAACTAGATCCAAGACCCATTCCACAGGAGGAAACATGTCTAGTGCTGTAAATCTGGCCAAGAATCTATGGCCAGGCAACTCATAGGTCCCAGAGATGAACCCACTACTGTTATTCTACTAAGTGGACATAGTATCATGCTGACTTCTAAATACATAACTTCATACTCCTCATCAGGGAAGCTCCTCTGTGCAATGGATAACAACTAATACAGCGACTCCTAACTGGTCAAAATGCAGAGAGTCAGTGCCTACCAAGGATTCCGCTAAATATGAGCTAGCTGTATCAAACTCAGGCCACAAGGCTCGGGGACCCATTGATGAAGAGAAGGCAGAAAGCTTGTAAAGCCAGGGATTTGTGGAGGACAGGTGCCACAGCATCTTCTGGACGTGCCAAGACCATGGAGTTCATGGCCTCACCGGAGCTCTAGCTGCCTGCAGCAAGAACAAACCCGTAAACATTCTAGCATGAAGTGTGGGGGGGGGGGTGGTGTTCATGAGCTCCCACCCCTTCCCAAGGAGCTATCGACAGTTGCTAGCTGCTACGGGAAGGGAGTCACTTTCCTTTAGTTATATAGTTCCTCGTAGACTGATCGTGCTTCATTGGATGGACCCACACCCATGGGCAGAACTAACTGGATTCAATGGATTATCTTTTAAAAAGATGAAAGGAAGATATGAAGTTAGGAGGTGGGAAATCTGGGAGGAGTTGGAGGAGGGAAGTAGGAGAGATTGGCGTGTTTGAAATACAGTGTGTGTGTGTGTGTGTGTGTGTGTGTGTGTGTGTGTGTGTGTGTGTGTGTGTGTAAGAAATCCTGAAGGAATAAAATACATTAATAAAAAGCATATGTGGATAATGATTGATTTCTAGATTCCTTCTCTCGGAGTCTCTTCGCTGATTTGAATAAGGTTAAAAATTCAAGTAATTTTGAAATTAGGCATCATATGGAAGCAGCGGCCCCATTCCCGTGGTGGACCTCTTGAACAGGCTCTTTGCAGGGATCATCTCTCGACCCAGAATCGGCAAGCCAGCAGATGGCACTGTGCCATCATCATGGGAACGGCCTGTTCTGGAGTACAGCCACCACTAGTCTCTCAATCAGAAATCTTAATCATTTTCAGTAATTAACAGAGTCACACTGTTTTTTTCTTGATGATTATAATGCAAACTTGATACTGTCTTATTTGCATAATTATGCTCTGCCTAATTCTCCTCCCGGCTGGCAGGTGGATGAAAACTACAAAGAGTTTGCTAGCTTTAAAACTTGAGGGAATAGCAGGGGCAGAGGTAATGAAGCTAGCCTTTCTCTAATGGAATGAAATTAAATCACACCTTCCCGAAAGACTGTAGGGCCTGGTACCTAGGCTATGAATGCTGTGAAAACAAGAACCAAGCATGATTCCTGAGCATATGGCCAAATGCTTTATCCTATGCAACAGATTAAAATCAGAACCACTAGCAGTTACTAACGTGAGATGTGGAGAGATGTAGATTTGATAATCCATAGATACTGTCTCCTGATTTGTTTGATTTTTTTTTCCCATGGAAAGCAGGGGCAAAGTGATCAGCTGAGAGTGAGGATGGGAGGGAAATGAGAGAAACTGGGAAGACAGAGATGCCACAGAAGGTCCTCTAGGAGAACAGAGGACCAATTAGAGAAGATGATGTGATTTCCCACCATTCTTGAGGCCAGAGTGAGGGTTTCCCTTCTAATTCAAAATGAGAACAGTAAAACTACAAGTTTAACTCCAGGGACATCTGTAGTAATGAGTGTGGTATAGGCAAAAAGTTTAATTTAGTCATCATTAAGATTTTTATCAAATAAGAGCCAGAAAGAAAACAAATGGGGCAAAGAAGTCAAGTTAATTACCGTGGGATGACTATAGAGACTGACTAGAAATTTAGCTATAATTCTCTATTACATTTTACATATTTATTATGGGAGAAGGCATGCATGCAAGACACCACCCATGTGGAAATCAGAGGACAGCTTTCACGAGATGACTCTATCCTCTCTCCTTCCACTGTGTGAGTCCCGGGGATTGATTAAACTCATGACATCAGCCTTGGTAGCAAAGCATCTTTAGCTACTGTGCCATCTTTTCAGCCCTGGCTGTGGCAGTGAAGAAGAGGAAGAGGATGTGAAGAAGTGAAAATTAGGGAGGGCCGAGGAATCAGTGGTCTAGAGGGGATTGAATGTCGTTCAAGTACTAGATGAAGTTGAATACACTAATTGGTTGTATCAGTCAAGAGGTGTGTGCATCTGAGTTCATGAAAGGTTACATTTACTTAAAAAAAAATGACAAGCTCCAGAAAATGACCATAAAGTTATGTTATGACTTGGGAATGATGAAGGACGTGATCATTAATGGGGAGGAGCCAAAGAAACCACGAGCCAATGTGTTGTAAAGGTTGCTCAAATGTTCCTTGAAATCATCATTGGGAAAATAAGTATGTAAAAGAATGACTGTGAATAAAAACAGAGACCCTCAGTACTAAAGGAGAAACAAGGGACAACCTGGGGAGAAGGGAGGAGAGTGGATGGAAACTGAGAAGAACTCGAAGACACTTTCTGAAATCGTGCTTAGGGATGAAAGTCACCACCTAAGAACGCTGCTAGGAAGGTGATGTAGTCATGGAAGATGCAGACTTCTGGTAGAGTAACAAGAGACTGTGGTAATCAGGAGAGTATGTGCAAGATTCAACTAATGCCAGACTAGGAGGACAGTGGGGACAATGTCCGAATGTGTGAAGGGAGCGGAGGAGTTGTAAAAGAAGGCATGGAATGCTGTGGAAATGGGTGTGAAAGATGAGGATGCCTTTGAGGCATCAGAGAAAGAAAATAATAATACGTTATTAAACACATGTCTATTCAAGACAGGCAATAGTGTGAGGAGGCTGTTGGTGCCGAGGTCATGGAAAGAACAGTGTCTTAGGTTGCTGGGTCTTATTAACAGAGAGAATGAGATGTACAGGCACCGGCAGGATGGCAGGAAATGCTGTGGGCCCTGCTGCTGGGAACAGAAGATGCCTTCCTTGTCTCGGCTTCACTCTGGGCACTTGGAGGGCGACGAGTCCCAACACCAGAATGCAATCACTATCTTGAAGCCATTTACCTTTTCTGGAGGTCATTTTTGTCGCTCTGTGTAGGAAGGGCATGTTCTTCAACACTGATGAGGGTTGATTACTCCAACTTCATATTCCTTTATAGAGGGAAAATGGGTGGTGATTTAATAGTGCGTTCTCTTTCCCTTCTTTTTTAAAAAGAGCAGGTAGTGGCTGTTTCATAGATACTAAGTTTTGTGATTTTATTTTCACCCAGAGTGTATTATCATTACCTTTGTTCTCCTTCTTCGTGAATTGCTTGTGTTTTCTTGAAGTTTGTGTCTCCTACTTTAGGGATTCACCAGACAGCTAAAACATCTGTGCCTATGGGAGAAGAGATCCACAAGCAGGCGGGGGTGGGGGTGGGGGTTGGGGGTGGGGGTGGGGTCTCACATAGCTAAATGACTTAGGCATTTCTCTGGGTTTTTGCCAAAATTGAGTCTTGTTCTCTGTCTCTATTCATCACTATCTCTATGGCTAATCATGTCTATCTCGATTTTTATCTCTATTTCTTTCTCTGAATATGCTGATACAGGCATAGATATTGATGATATTAATAATTAATTATTTTTTGTTTTTTATTTTAGTTGGCATATAATAATGATTCCTGTCTGAGGGGAACTGATTTTTTGACACCTGCCTATAATGTGAATTGATCACAGTTAAGTAATTAGCATATCTATCACTTCAGACATCGATCATTCCTTTCTGATGACTTGAAAACCTTGTCTCCTGGGTATTTTGAAATGCATACGTATTATTGGTAACTATAGCAACTCTACGGTGTCATGATCTGCCAAAAGTTTCTCTGCTAGGGGTTGGGTCTCATGGCCTCTCCTCCACCCATGCTGCAGTTTTGACTGGCTAGATCTTACTCAGATAACCATGGCTTCTGTGAATTGCTGTGTGCCAGCAGCAGCCACGTCATGCCCAGAAGGCAGCATTGCATAGCTCTCCTCCCCATGCATCAGCTCTTACATTCTTTCTGCACCCTGCTCCCCAGTGTTTCCTGAGCCTCGAAATGGAGGAGGTTGACACAGACAACCTGTCCGAAGCTAAGCACCCAACACTTAACTAATACTCAGCCCAGAGCTCTGTAACTTTCTTCAGCTGCTCCCAACTTCCTTTTTAATGCACTTGTCAATTTATTCAGAGAAAAGTTGTCAATTTATTCAGAGAAAACTCTTCAATATCCTTAGGGATGAGGATAATGAAGTCTAAGCGACATCAACCTCAAACTTATGTGTCTAATGAGCACCTTAGCCTCCATGTTTCATGTCTTTCTTATTCCTTATAGTTTGAATTATATAGAGAGGGAATGTCTAGCCAGTAGGGGGCAAAGAAGGTGTTTGCCTAAGAGCTCAAATGAGCAAGACTGTCCTATAAAGTATCTCAGAGCATCTGGAGACCCACAGTTACTCCCCAAGTCTTCACCCGATCCTTTGCTCCAGCCTTCAGTTTCCCAGAGCACTCCATTTCCTCCACCACTTAGAGTTCTGCCCCATAGATTCATTTCCCACACGCTGCTGTCTTTGCTGGCTTTTTTCATCTTATTTGATTGCTGGTCCTCCTACTACACATACATTTATTTTCTGTCCTCTACATTGGCCTTTCTCCTTTGCTCTGTTTTGTGGTTATTCGTTCCTGTTTTTTCCTAGGTGTTGTTACTGTAGTAGGATACTTGGATGAAACATGTGTTTATGATCCCTGCCATTCACAATTGTCTTCTCTGAGAGTAGTGCCAGGACCCTTACCCAGGCTCCTATTAAAGGAAGCACAGCCTCAAGTCTATGTCCATATAACCAACAAAAGTTCTGTTGTTGCCACACATAAAGTTAGATAATTGCTATGAGTCTTTCCTCTTCTCAAAAGAAAGATGTATAGATATAAAGATGCACATGTACATGCATATATTCATATATCCTTCATATTTAATCATATGTGTCAAATGTCACCAATGGACATTTTAGAGACTGCAAGCTAAATCTCATATAGGCTACACTAACAAGGTTACTAACTGCAGAAGCATACATCACACCTGCATCTCAAGATCATCTTCTCTGATGGTACCCACATCCTGCTGATCACCTCAAACTACCCTTAGTCATCCAATACAGGGAAGTTTTCTGGTATATGTTGTAATTCCATGGATTTTTATTAAAATATAATGAGTATAAGTTGTATCACAAGTTTTTAATATAAGTATTAATCGTTGCAATGCATTAATGTACTAGGCAAAAGCATATCAATGATTTCAAAGTTTCTACATACTTAGAACATAAGAACTCATAAGATTAATCATTTTTAGATATTTTTCCTAAGGTATTCACCCATCTATGGTGGTGACAGTGTTGGAACCCAGAAGGAAAAAATTCACAATGTCAGAAACTTGAAAATGTGGAATGTATATCTATACTCTATGCCTGAGCATCACACCCAGGTATACTGTCCTTATTCCACCTCAGTGTGAGGGATGATGAAAAAATACAATACAAGACACTTTCATAGTTAACTTCTTCAAACCCGTCTAAGTACGCGAAGCATCTGCAAAAATGCATTTCCTGATCGAGGCAAGACAAATGTGGTGCCACAATTAAGCAGATGAGAATTTAGCATCCCTGGAAGAAGGGGCCATTTCTCTCCTCACAAATTGGATTTGTATGCTCGTGTACTCCATCAGTGCTTCCCCATGGAATCCATCACATCCTAAATGGCATTAGAAAAACAAATCCTCTCCTTCTAATGAGTTTTTTCATGTGTTTCTTCTCTGTTCACCACTAACACACTTTGTCATCTGCGAGGGTAACACATCGGTACTTTGAAATAAATTTGAACTGAAACTCCAGAAGAAAAGTGGGTGGCAAATGCCTGGGAAGGTAAATAATTTGATGAGACAGAAAAGTAATGAAATTTCAGGCAATAGTCAGTGAAGCTTGAAGGTTTAATTCTACTAAGAATAACAAGAGAAAGAAAAATGGGCACCAATTTTTTTTTAAAATTGCAAGATTAATCCTCACTAAAAAGAAAAGCAAGAGGGTTTACTGATCAAAACTTTCTTGCTGGCAGCCAGTGATATTGATATTTCCACACTAATAACTAGGATATAAATTATTATCTATTTTTGCACTGCTGCTTACCTTTATTTTCCATGTGTGAAGGATGTGAAGCAGGAGTTCACATCAAACATGATCCAGCATCAGCTGCCTTCATCCCACATCCCAGGGAATCCATAAGCTTAGGCAGAGACTGTGGGGATGAATGAAGACAAATCCCTTTCTGTGCATGCTGTCCATTTGTGTCTTTGTTTGCCATTCTCATTTCCACAGCACTATAAGCTTGTTGTCAGAGCACTATCTGAATTTCTTTCAAAGGGGCACTAAGGAAAAAATTACTTCTTCACCAACATCAGACTCAGAGTCTGTGCAAAACACTTTACCTTTTTTACTTGATCACATGCTCAAAAATTCCCAAAAAAATTGGGAATGTGTATTTGCTCCCATCTAATTTCTGGAATTATGAGGAGGCACAAAGGCAATGCAGCATGCCCAGGGTCACATGCTAACTGGGTCAGTCTGAGTATTCATTACTAATAAAGTTTTACATTCAACCAGAAAAAGCATCATTCTTAGTAGAACCCACTATCTTAAAATTAACTAATAGAGAACTTATAAAAACAGCAACTATAGCATCTACTCAGTTCTGTTAGGAGTTTCAAAATATTGGGAACTTGAGGAGCTCAATTAGGAATGAAGTGGTCACATGTGGACTAAATTATGACTTCCCTAAAAAGACCAAATCCTTAGCCTGAAGGAAGGTAGTGATTCTTGGACCTCGAAGAAAATTAATACCACACTCCATAGCCAAAGACCAGAAAGTATCTTTAGCCCCAGTTGAACATTCTGCTTAGCTTAAAGTATACAGGAGCAATGCTTTAGTTGAGTTGGGGTTGACTCTACTGCCTGGGGCACAGGTAAACAAGCTAAACTCTCTCACTGCAAGTGAATTTTATAACAAGTCTTGTTCTATAGAGAAACACTTATGAATCCAAGCTGTTGCATGTATTCATTAACTGTTCTTTTCTGAACTGATCCCAATCTATGATTAGACTTTGCCAGGGCAGAGAGAGATATCTTCCCAAATGGGATTCTTTAATACAATGACACATAATGGAAGAAAAATATAAAATAATCAAGAATTTAAAAGTCAGTATTCCTTAATCAAGCAGAGCTGAGGAAATGATAGTCCTCAGTTTTATTCCCTGTAATAATTCCTGCCCCCCCTTTCCATCTTTGAAGTTGGCTATATTGGAATGTTTTATGAGAAATAATAAAAAATACTATATGCTTGTTTTGTAAGAAAAAATGAATTTGATGTTTAACACTGAAGGGCCACATATAAAAATAAAAGTGGCTTTTGGGGTGTGGTTAGTATGTTCCACATCTTTAAGAGCTTAATTATACTATTTCATCATTTTTATCCTCTTAAAACATGCTTCAATACTTTTCTATAAAATGGATTTAGGGTATGCCTGAAGATCTAGCCCACCTGGAAAGGATTAGTGTATAAGCAGCATATATTTCAAGTATTGGAGAAAGCACACTGTATCTTTCTAAAATAAAGTGAGTCAATTTAAATGCAAACCCAGCATGAAGATGTGGAGGTGTCCAGCAGTGGGTGGTTTGCACAGTAGGAATCATGCAGTGGAACAGGTCATCCTGTATGCGGGTAGTCCCCCGCTATCAGCACATCTATGCTGTCTGAAATAGCTCCTCCTAATTTACAAGGATAATGAAACACCAAATTGATCATATCCACTGTCAGGAGCTGGTGCGTTCACTCACAGTGTTCCGAGACCTTATTCTTGCCAAATTTGCTCTATTGAAATCAAATCAGAGCAAAAATGTGTCTGGGCAAATCCTTACATACATTTGGTCCCCACTTCTCTCAGTTTCAAGTGAGAAATGTGCAGTTTCCAAGGAGAAGCTTCTGTGCTCGAGCCATGCAGATGTGGAGCTGGATCCAGGCCCCCTGGGATTAATTAAAGAAGCACGATTAACTTGATTAGGAATATCATTTTGCCCGTCTTTGTTACTCCTGTTCTAGAACAGACAGAAGGTAAATGTCAAAAAGACGAAGTCTTGATTAGAGCCCATCACATCCCACAAGATGCTTTGCAAAAGAAAAAAGAAACATGACCCAGCACCAGCACAAATAAACACTCTTATCTTCCCTGTTCCTTAAATGACATGGAGATGAGAGAATTCTCAGTTCCAGTGAGTCAGCAAAGGCACATGAAAACTGAGGTATTTTGCAATTGTAACAAAAATGCAGTCATTTGCCGCCTCCATGTCCAAAACACCTAAAAGATATTAGGTTGCCACTGGAAGGCAAGAACTATGGGCCATGTTCTCTGAGAGCTTTAGCTGGTTTTATTTTGTTGGGTTTTTTGTTTGTTTGTTTCTTTATCATCATCTAGTAAAATAAGCTTCCGTGTCTCATTTTGCACATGAAAGAAAAGAGGAGACCAAGAGGAAAACTCTTTTGCACTATAGCCAAACCATTAGTGAGTGTTGGGCCCTGATTCTGACCAGAGTTGGAGCTGCAAACCTGTCTGCCTGGCTTTCTGCTGTCTTCTCTGGCAAGCCTTTGACTCACTGTAAGCCTGTTCATTACAGCGTGAACCCTCTGGCCACTCAAAAGGTCTTCTGAGGTTTTTCAGGCAAGTGAGAGATTACCTTTGTGCACCTGTTGGGATGGCTATCAGAATTTCTAGGCTGGACATCTTGAAGCCCTTTTCTCCCATGCAGGAAAAACAGCTGGAAAGATGGAGTTGCCTTTTAAGCACAGCACATATCCATGTTCCCATGGAGGCAAGATGACCTCTGTGAGCAATGTACAGACCTCTTAGATTCTTGAAGTATTTACTGTAGGAAGAATTTAATCTATGGATACAATGAAATCACCACAAATCAAATAAATGACCTTGTTGCTTTTCCTCATGCTAATGCTCAGTCCTTGTACACTGTCTTTAGTTCTATCAAAAATTCAGGCAGTGGCTTCCTCGGACACCACAAAGACAGACAGCCCTGCCTGTTCAAGAAGTCATTCTCCTTATTTAGATCTAAAGAAGCCTGAACCTAAACTACCTGGTTGTGTTGTTTTGCTTCTTGTCTTTCAAGATGATTTTAATGAACAATGTTTTTCAGTAATAAATACCCTTACAGGTCTGCATCAGGAGATGAAAGGGTTAGAACTGCATTTGCCTTTAGTAGTTGGTGGATTTTTACTTTGTACAACCTGCAGTGTGCAAAAACAACCTCTGCTGTGGATGTTTAGACTACAGCATCACTTAGAATTAGCATCAGTTTACCAAACATACTGAGCAAAACCAATGTAAAAATGTACTAAACATACATATTAAGAACTTTTGTAGATCAAGTTTTGTAGTGGGTAATAAATTATTCAAGAAAAAAAATGAAATAGCTTTAAATGGGGAAGATTTTTCTTAATCAAAAAATTAGAGCAATAAAATGTTTTTTTTTCTTCTAAATATAATGCAGTGGCTTGGAAGCAGGAGTGAGGAAGGTAAGAAATTTCAAAGTCAATACACAGGAGAGAGGCTGCGTATGCCTTGTCATAAGGTCCTGTGTAACAAGTGCATGCCCATCAAATTTTTTGTCAGCAAATTCCCTTGATTTGTTGTGATACAAGATTATGAGAATTCTCATAAGAGGGCATTGTCTATGAACTCAATCATTTTACACTCACCCATGGAGGCACTCTGGGAGTTAGATATAAAGTCTGATTTTTCAGCCTCACAAATCCAGACTTGTAACGATGGGGGCCAAGAACAAACTGCCCCCCTGCTGTGTTTTCTGCTTGAGTTTTCCATTCCCACTTTCAAACCTATCTGATTGTTTTGCATGGACTCTATGTGCCATAAAATACCCTGCTAACCAAGTCACTCTGCCTCCTCCAGTCCCTGCTTCTGCCCTGTTGAGTGCAAATTGAATCTTTAGCCTTAGCCCTCTGGGTGGTATTTCCAAAATAAATGCCCCCAGCAGTCCTGTGTCTTTGTTGTTTTTAACGCGCTCTCCATAATAAACTCATTTTCCTGCTGATTAAATTGCACTGAACTTTCTCCACACAAGATTTTTTAAATTAAGCTCAGCAAGAAAAAAATGAAATAAACAGTACAAAATAACACAAATCTACTGATATGTGGTTCCTCATTTATTTTTAAACAAATATTTATAGGACTTCCTTCCTCTTTAAAATGGGACGAGATACCTCTTAACAGTTATATCTTCCTGTCAGCTGAGGTGGGTGAATTGACTATCAACAAGTTTACATGCATAAACACTAGGAAATTTTCGGTGTCTAGAGTCAGAAACACAATCAAAATCATGTTGTTAACTGATGTTTTCAGGTGTTATTTTCCATTCTGTGTTTGCTGCCTACTTTTATGTCAACACAAGCTAGGGTCATCTGAGAGGAAGGAACTTCAGTTGAGAAATTGCCCCCATAAGATCCAGCTGTAGGGCATTTTCTTAATTAGTCATTGATAGGAACCTCCCCTACACTGTGTGTGGCGCCACCCCTGGGCTGGTGGTTCTGGGTTCTATAAGAAAGCAGACTGAGTGAGCAAGGCACAGGGAGTGTGGCAGTTTGAAAGAAAATGACCCTCAAAGGGAGTGGCACTGTTAAGAGGTGTGGCCTTGTTGGAGGAAGTATATCACTGTGGAGGTGAGCTTTGAGGTCTCATATATGCTCAAACTATACCAGTGAGTCAGTCTACTTCCTGTTACCTGTGAGTCAAGATGTAAGAACTCTCAGCTCCTTCTCTAGTACCTTGTCTGCCTGCATGCCACCTTGCTTCCCACATGATGATAATGGACTAAACCTCTGAACTGTAAGTAAGCTACCACAATTAAATGTTTTTATTTATAAGAGTTGCTGTGGTCATGGTGTCTCTTCATAGTAATAGAATACTGACTAAGACAAGGAGCAAGCCAGTAAGCAGCATCCCTCCATGGCCTCTGCATCAGCTCCTGCCTCCAGGTTCTAGATTTGCGTTCCTACTGTGGCTTCTCTCAATGGACTGTGACTCAGGATGTGTAAGCCAAATGAACCCTCTCCTCCTCAAGTTGTTTTTTTGGTCATGGTGTTTCATCACACCAATAATAATCCTAAGACACCATGCTTCTGCCTTTATAGCAGGATTTTTAGCAATGAAAAGCACTGGGTACTTTCCCAGCATAAAGCATGTTGTAGTGAACTGTTGAGGTATTTGGTTAGTGACTGAAACATTTTCTTAACAGTGTTGATTTATATATGACTCTTCATTGCTTTTGTGCTCTGATATTGATATACTTCAACTGCCAAGGTATGTGTCAAGTAATCATCTAACTAGATGTTGAACTTTAAGTGTGGGATCTGGGTGGAAGGTATAATGCATCAGACTGAGTTTATCAACATGAGTGCTCTAAGCAGAGAGTCTGCATTCAGTGTTTTAGCTTGGGTGGCTGGGAATGGCTCTAGTAATTTGCCTAACTGGTATATTAGCACCTGGATGCAAAGATTAACCATACTGTAGGAATTTGCAATGCTAGAAATTCTAACTCCCAAAGACAGCCCTAGCAATCAAGCCTTTGAGAAATACATTACTGAATGTTGCTCCAGCAACTGTACAGAATTCCATGTTGGTTTTGCCTTCCAGGTCTGGAACAGCAGTGGGAGGCCTTATCGCTAATGTAAACTCTCAGAATCCAAAGATCCTGAGAACTAGGAAAAGCAGGGCCAGGTGGCAGAACTTAAGAGCCACATACTAGGAAACAGCAGGCATCAGGTCCTGGCCACTTACCAGACTGCCTTAAACAATAGAGAGCTTTGATGGATTCTGATCCCTGGTCCCTAGGGCTGGTAGACTGCCTACTATCTTACCTGATCTGATAAGTGGGAAGAGTTTTGGTACAGTGAACATTAGACTGACCTGAAATGACACAGTAGAGTTTTGTAGCCTATCAACCAATTTTCAATGTGTGCCCACGTCACAGTGAGGGCTCTTACAGGGAATGCAAGCTCATTTTGGATGTCATGAAGAGTGAGAGTGGGTTTTCTGCTTCTGGAATTCAGATTTCTGGTTGCCCTCTGTTTTATGATATAAATAGCCATGTGATGACAGTACCTGGTGGGTCGATTTGCAATACACTCTATAAAGGCTATGTTTTTAAGGTGACCTTATTTCTTCCAATAGCCAGGATACTAGAAATCCCAACCAGGTTAATAAGGAAAGGCTAACAAGAAGAAGTGTCATGCTTGTCAGATAGAAATAAATGAGCCTGTTACTATTTGCAAATGATGTGACAACAGAAACGGTCCCAAGGTCTTTGTAAAACTCTAACTAATGGCTTGACTTTTTGCATGCTAAGACTTGTACTAGAGGGTTTATAAAGTGACCAAGTTCTGCCAAGATTCCTTCAACCTGAAAGTCGCTTCACTGAGATGTACTTGGGAACCTCACCCTACTGTGCAGGGAACCCTGAGTGATGAGCTGCAAAGTCAAGTTAGATAAGTCAGTGTTGCAAAAACAAATAAACAAACAAATGCAACACAACTTCCAATCATCTTTGACCTTAAAGAAGAGGCATTTACTTAAAATAAATATCTCTACAAGCATTACCTCTGTCATTTACATAAGATTTTAGACCTATAGCTGCCCATGAACCTAACTTCAGAGGTGAGGCAGGCACGGTTAGGTGATAGATGTAAAGATCATAATTTAATCTTTAGCATCAACCATGCAAAAATACATTAGTAACTGTCATCATTATCACTGGTGCACTTTTATTATGAGCTCCCCGTGACATTGAACTTTTTGGAATCTCAGCATACGTATTTTATGAGCTGAAATGATTTCTAGTTTGTTTCATCTCAAGCCTTTGAGTAGTCTTCTGTCATTTGACGTTCCCTGTGTGTTCCCAATGTTTGCTGTCAGAATGTGCATGCAGCAGCAGAAACTACTTTAAATTATGTTCTGTCGACATAGGTGTTATGAAAGCAGACATGAGCAAATATATAGAAATAAGCATAATTAACATCGGGCTCTAAAGCAATAAGGATGTTAGGCCCCATCACATATACCCACAGAACAAGGGCAGACAATGATTAGTATCTATAAAAATCTGGGTTTACATAACAAAGACAATTAGAAGGTAAATTCTTTTTTTAAAGGATATACAGTTTTTTGAAAAAAAATTACACAAATCAACTGAAATTTAGATTTCATCTAGCATCTCTTTCATTTGCAAATCTAAGAGTGAATGTATTTAAAAGCCAAACAGGTTAAAACATTAAAAGCAAAAATTTGAAAAGAACACAATGTGGGAATTAGTTTCATGTGTTAATCCCACTTGGAACCACACTCGGGGGTACCAGTTTTCAGTGTGCGTATTTTCCATTAGATGGATTGATTACCTGATTTTATGGTCTTCGTATATACATGAGCCAGAACAAAACACTAGTTGCATCATAGTCTTTATTTTTTTCTTGTATAGACACAATTCATAAAAATGTTGCTAAAGATAAACCAAGCTTGAGGAACTACCTTCATTACTCGTGTGCATTGATCTATTTCTCATTAAATCATTCAGCTTAATAATATATGTACTAAACACTGAAGGAACAAAGCTAACATATCCTGTGAGCATCAAAATTGTCCGCTTACACCAGGAAAACATCTGACCTTGTATGCAATCACTTAATCTTCAAGTATAGAAAATCTGTGTAGAAGGTGCTGTTGTGATGGCTGCTATGTTGTATCCTGGCTAAGTCTAAATGTGTCTTAGCCCCATGCTGGCTGCTGCAACAAAATACCATGAGTGGGAAGCATATGAGTAACAGATGTATTCCTCATTGCTCAGGAGGCTAAAAGATGCCAGGTCAAGGCTACGGGAATGCAGTCTGGTGAGGACTGCCGATTAGTTAGACCACATTTCCTTTCTGTGTCCTCAGGACATGGAAGGTATATGTGTGGGGCTCCTTTTCTGGAGTCATTAGTCCCAGTCATTAAGGCTGTTCTTTTATGATCGGATTACATCAAAAAGACCTCACCTTCTAAGACCATCACCAGGGGACATAAGACTGAAATGAATGAACACAGTTATAACAACACACATGGCCATGCCATTAGTGTAGGAATTTGGATAAACACCATCATGTAAGAGAAAGTGAAACAGAATGTATTACAAAGTAACCAGAATTATCTTATACATAATTCAACTTGTTTAATAATTTCAGGTGCTTCCATTAAAATATCATTGTGTAGTGTTGGAATGTTCTTGTATGTAATATAAACATAACATTCTGTATTTTAAAAAATTTCAAACATGCACAGTTGAATAGTTAATATGCCATTTGGCTATATTAATAGCTATTACTGATACTGCTTAAAGATGTAATATTGAATATCTGAATAAACATGACTTTCTAAACACTCATTTTGCAGATTTATACGTACATAGTTTTTTCTGATATGTTTTACAACTGCAGAGTGGTCAGAAGGTAAAACATATAAAGGCACATTTCTTACCTTTGCATATGCTTGGTTTTGTGTTTACTGAAATTTTCTCTGGAGGCTTGAGTGCCCTGTAGAGTGAAGCATCTTTCACTGTAGACTCATAATCATCGGATGTGAGGATGCATGAAAATTGACTTCGAAACCCTCACATCAGAAAGGCATCTTTTTTTCTGTATTTTCATTCCCCATTGCTTTTTATTTCAGAGAACGGTTTGTTACTAGTTTCGCCAATGAATTCCACTTCTGATGGGAACATTTTTATTCTGGAAGCATTAAACCAGAAGCCATAAATAAAAGACACAACCTACCAGCTGAATTTCCCTGCTGTAATTCCACCTTAAAATTCAGTAGCTTTGGTATTTTGTAATCAAAGGGTTATATTATGTAATGCTTCGCAGAGAATTATCTCCCACATAAATTTTCTGACGAAAAAGAGTCATATTCCTAATGTTGCTCTTGATGAACCAATTCATGACTTCCATTTTATAAAAACTAAATCATATATTTAGGTGCAATGCATGCATAAATAACTGATAAGCCTAAGTAGTATAACTGGAATACACATCAGTTTTAATTCTAAAATCGATCACATCAATATATTTCCTAAATGTGAGGTTACACAAATTAAACAGATGTCATCTATTTATTTGCATGATTTAATAACATCAAAATATGTACGTTTCCCTAAAGTACATGGAATTGAACAATTTCACCTTGAAAGATATTTCTAGCTCTTGACAATCTATTGTCTTAGGAAAGTGTCTGCATGCAGTCACACTCACTGTGAGCTCATGTGTGCAACAGGCCTGTCATCTCCAGCAAACAATGCTTCACTGCAGGTGTCCACTGTTTCTGGTTGTTATAATCTTTCTACCCCTCTCCCACGATGACCACTAAGCTACAGTAGAAGTGAGTATGATATCAACATCCCATTTAGAGCTGAGCATTCTATAGTCTCTTATTCTCTGCACACTGACCAGTTGTGGGTCTCTGTTCTAATTACCATCTAGTGCAAAAAGAAGCTTCTCTGATGAGGGTTGAAAGGAGCACTAATCTTTAGCTAAAGATAAGAACTTAGGGAGAAGTTTAATACTATGACCATTCATCAGTACAATAGTGTTAGATTCTCCCCTATGGCCTATGATCAAGTCAGTATTGAGATTTGCCTAGTTAACGGTACCAGTCATGAGGTCTGTCTTGTAGAGCTGACTTCAAAGCCATTCAGTGAGTGGTTGGTTTCTCCCATAACATTCACGCCACTATTGTACAAGTGGGCACATCTTGCCAGGCAAATTATTACTAGGCTCTAAGGGTTCATACCTGGATAGGAGAGTTGAATAATTTTCTCCTCTGAGAAATTACTAGATCTTTCCAGCATGGTGAAAATGAGTCAGATGAAATGAAGCTTTAAGACTGATACCAGCTTGATTTCTTTGTGTTTTATAACTCAGGTATGTGGTCCTCTTCAGCAAAAGGATTTTACATTTAATTTCTAGAAGGTCTAGGGAACCCAACAAACCAACAACTTGAAAAGAGGTAACCCATACCCTTCAATGTGCATTTTATTTGGTATCCTGTGCTGTCCAGAAGAGATACCACCTCTACCCCCACTTTAGAATAAATCCATTTAAACTCATTTTATGCGTGTATGTATATATAGCCCTGGAATCTTCTATAGTAGCAGGTCTTCGTGTGGCACTTTCAAAGATCTTTAGTATTCTTTATCCCTCTCATACTCCGTCTTCTACCCTGCTCTGTCATCCCTCACCCACTTAACCCTATTACTTCCCTTTCATCCTTTATACCTCAATCTATCTTCAAGCGAGCCAAAATCAAGCATGTCTGGAGGAGGGGCTCATAAAGTCTCACCCCTGGTTGAGAAGCTATTGATAATTTATGGCTACTGGGAAAAAGAAAGTAAATTTCCTTCAGAGATGAGGCTCCTAAAAGGCTACCATGCTCTAGCAGATGGTACTACATATATGTACATAGACACAGTAGGAAATGATTCAGTGGGCTTAAAAAGAGAGGATACATATGAAGCTAGAAGGAAAGTTGGAATAAGCTAGGAGAGGGACTTGATGGGGAAAGGATGGGGTGCATTTGATCAAAACACATTTTATCCATCTATGAGATTCTCAAACAACAAAAAAATTGAATATTGTCCATCAAAAGGAAGAAAAAACTCTTAATAAATGGGATGAGAATTCTATCATATGGATGTTCTCAATCCACACCTTTATTCATTCTTAAGTAATAATTCTAAGGCATGATTGGTTTTAACGACTAAACTGACATGTTCTCGGTACTTTGGGATATGATATGGGAAGTAGTCACTGTCAAATAGCGTTCCTTTGGACATTAAAAAACATAGACAATAACAAAGCAAATGGGTGAAGAAATTTAGACACCAGTGCAAAAAGGATTCTATCCCAGAAGGTGACGCGGTAAGGCATGTGCTGTCTCTCCATTCATCAGGATTTACCTCATCTTAGTCTTAAAATTTTATAGACATTAACTGATAGGAATGAGTCTCTACTTGGGTTTTGGCTTGTTTTTTTGTTTTTCTACCTCTCATGCTTTGGGTTATAGAGACCCAATGAAAGAGGAGATGTTTTTGTGGGGTTCTAGGTTAAGCAAGAGGGAGGCAGAGCTGAGAGTGCAGTATTGAGAGTGAAAGAAGTGAATGCATTCAAGAAATATTTCAAAGATGGAATAGAAGTTTGTGTGTGGCAGGGTGCATTATTTTTTAATGTGTTGTTGAATTTGGTGTACAGGTATTTTATTGATACATTTTCACCTGTGTTTATCAAAGAAATTGATGTATGGATTTCAATTTAATTGGGTCCTTATCTTGTTTTGATATCAGGATAACACTGTCTTTATGGATGAGTTTGGTGGCGTTCCTTCCTTCCTTATTTTAGGGGACAATTTGAGGAACTTGAGGTTAGCTCTTCTTTAATGGCCAGGTTAGAATTCTTCAATGAATCTTTTTGGTCCTGGAATTTTATTTGCAAAGACTTTTATAACTGCCTCAACTTTTTTGTTAATAATAGATCTATTAAAGTTGTTTAAATTATCTTCATTTAATTTTGATAGGACACATGTGTCTTGGAATTTGTCCATTTTTTCTTGATATTCTACTGTTTTAGAATGTAGGTTTTCAAAGTATTGCCTAATGATCTTCTGAATTTTATTTATATCTGCTATAATGTGAATTGCTTATCATTTGTAGTTTTGTTATTTGTTTCTTTTGGTTAGTTTGGCTACTTATTTCTCACCTATTTTACTGACTTATTCAGATTTTCAGTTGATTCTGTACTATTTACATCTGTTTATTTACATCCTATTAGAATCCACTAATCATTTTTATAAATCATATTTTTAATTCTTCTTCTGGAATTTTGTATATTTCAGTGTCCTTGGATTTGGTAATTGTGAAAATAAGATCTTTTGAAGGAGTGACGTGGCTTTGCTTTTCATATTTGGGCTCTGCATGCATATATGTGTACAACACACACAAATAAGAGAAAAAAGAATCTTTGTGTTAAGTTTGGAAAATTATCAAGCAAAAAAAAATCCTCCAAATTATAAGCCTCCAGGTCTTTGTTATATCTCTATATCCATGGAAACACAACTTTTTCATCTACTGCTCCATTACAAATGTTGACTACATAGACACAATGGCTAGGATGATCAAAATCCATAATGCAGATTTTGCACAAAGACAATGATGTAAAGCAACTGGACTTTTCACTCACTACTGTTATGAATATAAAATAGTGCATAAGCACACTCTTGTTATGCCATCCTGCAATATGGCATTTATACAGAAAATATTGACTGCTTTTCTCTTATTACCAAAATTTAAGTAGAATTGTGATATTTCTCAGTAGATGAACAATAGATGAATTATGGTATGTCCAGACAGTAGGATATTATTTGGTGTTATAAAGAAATGAACTTTAAATCCATGAAAAGATAAGAAGAAACTTATTACCAAATGAAAGAAACCTCATCTGAAAAGATAAAAATAAGAACTATATGGAATTTTGGACTAACAAGATCTCACAGACTGTGAAAAGATACATGTTTGCCAGAAGTTTGGGAAGCAGAGGGCTAAATTACCATAAAGGACTTTCGAGTAGTGAAAATGGTCTGTTTAATATTATACCAGCAGGTGCATGCATTTTGAGTTCAAGGACAGTCAAGGCTACACAGAGGAACCCTGTCTCAGAAAAAAATAAATAAAAAACCTCAAATTCCATAGAATGAATACATAGATAATAAACATTATGGATTTGGGGTGATCATGAATCAATGAAAATTCATCAATTCTAAAAACATACCATTGTGGTAGGAAACTATTTTTCTTTTATTGGTTTTTATTTTATTTTATTTTATTGAAATTTATTGCTTGTATACAATGCATTGTGATCCTACTCTTTCCCCTCATGGCCTTGTCTCACACTCACCCCCATTCCTGTTGGTAGCTATTCTCTTCCTAGCCAGTCTGCCTTTTGCTTTCATGTACTTTGAGTGTGCATGTGTGAAAGTCTCATGCAGGCACTCATGCCTGCTCCGCAGTTATGATTGTTGCAGTCATGTCATATCAACAAGACAGAACTTCACCATACTGACCCTCTCCTTCAGCTCTTACAGCCCTGCCAACCCCTGTTCCGTAATAGTCCCTGGGTCTCTGTGGTGGTTTGAATAAGAATGGTCCCTACAGGCTCATGTATTTTAATGTGTAGTCATCATGGAGTGGCACTACTTAAGAAGGATTAGGAGGTGGGTGTGTGACCTTGTTGAAGGAAGTGTGTCACTGAGGATGGGCTTTGAAGTTGTAAAAGCCCAAGCCAGGCCCAGTGTCCTCTCTTCCTGCTGCCTGCAGATTCAGATATAGAACTATCAGTTCCAGCACCATATCTGTCTGTGTGCCACCATGCTCCCCACCAGGATGACAATGGACTAAGGCTCTAAAACTGTAAGCAAGCCCCAATTAAATGCTTTCTCTTATAAGAATTGCCAGAGTCATGATGTCTCTTCACAGCAATAGAACATTGACTAAGACAACTTCAGAGCAGATGGTATCAATGTCCCATTTATGTCTGAGCACTCAGGGCCCCTCATTCTCAACACTCTGATTTGACCTTGCTAGTTGCCCAAACAGTCTTCTCTACCAAAATTTGCTGAAAATTGTACCAGTGTGTGAGAACAACCATAAGCATTAGGAAGGACATTTAAATCTATATTCATTTAGCAAAATAGTAGTAGTAAATTCACCCAAAGGGCCTGTGAGTTTGAGGACCGACAGGGTTACACCAACCGTAGACTTTTGACAGGTCCCAGACATGTATTCCCTCCCACAGGACAGGCTGAATATCCAATCAGGATGGTGGAAGACTTTTGATGGGAGAAGAGAACATCTGTGTGTAGGATATGGTAAGTCACTTTCTTCGACACGGTTCTACTGTGGACCTTAAAGTATTGTTATCTAATCATGAAAGAGAAAACTGACTGAACTGGGCAACATCACAGCTTGCGACACCCAGGACCAGCTGCTTCAGGTCATTCACTTTCCTTGTTTGTCGTCCCTACATGAGGGATGAAAATCCTATTTTGTGAAGCTGTTACAATGGAATTGTGCACTGTAGTACTTGACATAAGTGTTCAATAACCATTACAAAATTAGAGCTAAATGTATTTTCTAATTTCTCCTTATACTTACAAAACTCATTTTTCACTTAGTAGCTCATTTCAAATAATTTTAAAGCGATATGTTGCAATTTAATATGGTTATATATCTGGTACCTTTGAATTTACTTTGAATCAACAGACATTAATAACAACCAATGTTTACTTGGAAAATAATATTAAAATTCATACAATTTCAAGTGGTGACACTATTTTCAATCATTTTTGAGAAAAATGAAATGTGGCATTTAAGATATAATAACACTGTTGTCTTTTGGCATTGTTCCTTCATTTTTACTATATGTTAATAAGATAGTTATTATTGTAGCATATGATAAATTTGCATTTACTCTGTTATTATGGAAAGTATAAAAGACTTTTTGTTACATATTCCTTTCAATTGTCTTTTGTCTTATTTTATTGTTCTGATAGTAGAATTTTGATGCAAGGTGATCACAAAACTACTGAAGCATGAGCTCTTGAAGTTAAATTCTTCTTTCAACAGTTGTTGAAGAGAGATAAATAATAAATATTTCTAAGACTGTTGAAAATGAGCTTTTCTTAATTTATAGTAAGCATGCAACTTGTAAAAATGATGCAGTATAGAGCCCAATCTCACTTAAAGGAAAAGTTACACTGCATTTCAGGTACACATCATTACTTAACAACAGCTAGCTTCTTATTTCCCTCATACTTTGTAAGAAATTCTGCCCACTGTAATTCTGATGCCTTGTTCATTGTAGAGACCTTTTTCAAAGAGCAGTTTCTAAGGATGATGGATTTGGTGGTGTTGTCACCATCCACTGCTCCTGACAGAATTGTATTCATTCATTATTCGGGACAAAATTTAATTAATATATATTTTGAATGTTTTTTTCCTTTCTTCTTTCTGGAGTCAAATACAATAGACTATGACCTTCGATGCCATTACCTGGTGGAGAACCTCTAGTTTAGAAGGTACCCAGGTTGCCACACTCATGAACTGGTGATGTGGTTATATGCATAAGACGTGCACAACATTGAGCCAGCCAGAATTATAGCATGGATGGGCTAGATGATACTGCTGGGGGAGGGAGAGGCACTCTCCTCTGAGGATGTATCACCAGTAGGGTTCCTGTGTTCCACTGGGTAGGCCCACACCAGGCCCATGCAGGCAGCAATGGTTGGAGTCAGTTATGAGAAATAAAGACAAGAATTTGGAAGTAGGACCTGTTGACCGGCAGATAAGACAAAAGTAATGGGGTTAAATGCAAGTATACTTCATTGAATACACGTATGACCTTCTTAAGAATGGCCAGCCTGGGCTACAGAGTGAGTCCCAGGAAAGGCACAAAGCTACACAGAGAAACCCTGTCTCAAAAAAAAAAAAAAAAGAATGAAGACACATGTTTTAATAAGAGGGAACCCAAACGTTTATAAGAAGTAGTGTAGAAATGGAGAAAGTATATGGGAAGAAGAAATTGGAGTGTCTTTAAGCCCGCGGATTCAATGTCTGAAACCACATCAACCTTCCCAGTTATATGACCCAGTCATTCCATTTTTATGATCCTAGTTTGGGTTTTATTAATACCATCACCTACCAGAAATGTTGGGGTTCCATAAACTAACTTAACATTTCTAATAGTTTCCTGCCCAGAGTCGGGCCATATGGATCAATTTCCATAAGGCTTTTTTTCTGTATCTTAGTTTTGTTTACCTCTTCTTCCTTCCCTCTCCTCTTCTCCACCTGTTTATGCCCCTCTTCCACAGATTATAAGGTAAAATGAAGAGGTACATAAAAATTTTCAGTTTTCAGCTTGTACATAAACCGTTAACATTTTTGAAGATCCACAGTGTGGTGGTTTGAAAGAATGGCAACATTAGCAAGCTCCCTCAATTAAACGTTTTCTTTATAAGAGTTGCCGTGGCCATAGTGTCTCTTCACAGCAATTAAAACCCTAACTAAGACACATAGTAAGGAAACATCAAGTTTATTTAACCCAAATCACCCCAGGTATTTAGCACAGAACTTCACTCTTTAATTTTTTTTTCATCTTCCTCTCAGCAAAATCAGTAGTATAAACACAAGCTGTGGAAACTCTATACTAGGCTAAACTAGAACACACACACACACACACACACACACACACACACCCCTTTTCATTTTACATCCTTGTGAGACACAACTCCAACAGGATGATCTGAAGACAAGTGTATGTACATATCAGCAATGACTTCGGGAGTTCATAAATATCACCACAAATTTAAACCAGCTTCATCATAATGATGAACCATTAACTGGCCTTGAGGGACTCACTCATCAGTCTTCCTATATCCTCTCTTCTCTTTCCTGTTGTCCACATTCACTTTACTTGGGTAGGTATATGCCCCATAACAGAATGGTTGGCATCTGCTCCCTCAGGATCCCCCAGGTCTGCACTCTATCACCCCACCACCCCTAAAGGAGAACAGGGAATCTTTCATTTCTTCAACAGCAAATCTAGCTCCATAGTCTCAGTCCCATTGTGGCCATTAAGGACAGCAGGTCAGTCCACATCCTTGAACAGCCCAGCTTTTAACATGGTAGAGAGAAAAGTAAGGTTAGTTTTTATAAGATTGTCTCCAAGGTACAGAACTGGGACAGAGAAAAGCATAAGGGGCAGACTAGATTTATAGTGCCCACAGAAAATTCATGGGAGTTATTAAATTTAATGTCAGGGCTACAGAAACCTGTAACTGTGGGCAAGTGATGAATTGCTGAGGTGTTCTGAGTGTGCTTCAGAACACTATGATATACCACAGCACATAAAAGAATCTTTCACGAAAGCAGGAAACCTGAAAGATAGTATGATACTGTACTAAAATGCTAGAGATTGAAAAATAATGTATCTATAATTAATATAATAAGACTTTTCCACCAAAGAATGAAATTATATAGGGAATAACATTTGATCTCTCCACTAGCATGCTGGATAAAGATATATTATTATCCATATTTCCTGTGCCTTAGTTTGTCTCATCAATACAAGCCAACTGTGATACTTATAGACTAAGGACCTGAAAAATAAACCAGTGAAATTGGGACTATATTGGATACGTTTTTCTTTTTTTTTTTTTTTTCATTAAGAGATTTTCTATTCATTTTACATACCAAACACAGATTCCCCTGTCCTCCCTCCTCCCATCCTCCAGCCTTCCTCCCCAACCCATCCCCCATTCCCACCTCCTCCAAGGCAAGGTCTCCAATGGGGAGTCAGCAGAGCCTAGTACATTCTGTTGAGGCAGGTCCAAGCCCCTCCTCCCTGAACCAAGGCTGTGCAAAGTGTCTCACCATAGACACTAGGATCCAAAAGGCTGGCTCATGCACAGGTCCAATCCCACTGCCTGGGGGCCTCCTATACAATTCAAGCTCAACAACTGTCTCACTTATCCAGAGGGCCTAGTCCAGTACCATAGGGGTTCCTCAGCTATTGGTCCACAGTTCATACGTTTCCACTAGTTTGACTAGTTGTCTCTGTACTTTTTCCAGTCATGGTCTTGATATCCCTTGCTCATGGAATTCCTCCTCTCTCTCATCAGTTGGACTCCTGGGTACTTTTTAAAACAACAGACAAACCAAATATAAGATAATAGGATATACATTTGGCTATACACCGATAGCTGAAAGTAACTACAGAAAGAAGTATTACAACCTCACAGTAAAGAAAACAAAGCTGAAATATGTATACAGTTACATTTTAATTAATAGAACTGGAGATCTCTGTCTCTCTTTGTCTCTATCTCTCTCTTTCTCTGTCTCTCTCTGTCTTTATCTCTCTGTATCTATTTCTGTCTGTCTCTCTCTGTCTCTCTATGTCTCTGTCTCTAACTCTCTGTCTGTCTCTGTCTCAGTCTGTCTGTCTCTGTCTGTCTCTCTCTCTTTCTGCCCTCTCTCATCTTTATTCAGGTTACTTCTGTTTTAGGAAAAAAAAAAAAAATGAAAGTCAGCAGCTATGCGTCCTTGGTGAGAAATCCTCCCCATTAGACCAGCCGCCATCACTTCAGTCTATTGAACAACTTCAAAGGTTTTAAAAAGAACTGTTATCATCTGTCTTCCTTCACTGCTTCAGGAAATAAATGCAGATTGCAGTGGTGTTCTTCTGTGCCCAGCACATGACAGATACTCTGTGCACATACATCAGAGAATACTTAATTCTCTGGCATTCCTGGACTGTGAAGTTAGCCATGAGTTAAATGTAGTTTATATAAATATTTTGCAATAACCAAGTAAGTCTACTTTGATTTGTTTTTGTTTACTTTTCCAAACTTACTGATAGATCCAAATGACTTTTTTAAATTAACATAAGAAATTCTGCAACACAGATTTTAGCTTGAACTTTGTTGTGTGATTTTTTTTTCAGTAGAAAAATTCATAATTTAAATACAGAATTGTATAGTGAATTTTTGTATGTCTAACACAAAAGTTGAATAAGCATCAATCCCTGGGTAATCATATGTCAAACACAACATTTATTTATTACTATTTGCAGGCAAATATGGAATGTTAAAACATTTATCCACAGACAAGACTTATCAGAAAAATCAAATTATGTAATACTAATTAAAATGTAAATAATAACTTGAATGAGATACCATGGAACTTGCCTGTAATCTAGCCCTTGGGAGACTGAGGGCAGGAGAGTTGCAAGTTCAAGGCCAGGTTGGAATATGAAGTGAGACTCTGTTTCAAAATAAAAACAAAGTAACAAACAAACCAAAATGAAAAAAACCTGTTGTGTCCCTTTTTAAACAGCAGCTGACATTGAGGGCCAAGATGTATTCATTCTTTGATTAAGTTATAATTCCATCATTTGTTTTATGTGTATTATCTAAGTTATTTTTTATAAAAGGTTGTTTGTTTTGGTACTATTTGATTATCCCACTATAAAGGTTCTCTTTTTAAAAAATAATTGGTACAAGTATTGGACTGTTCTATTCTATTCAGTACCCACGGTAAGAGTACTTTGAGAATTTCTCTCTTCTTTCTTTCTTTCTTTCTTTCTTTTTCTTTCTTTCTTTCTTTCTTTCTTTCTTTCTTTCTTTCTTTCTTTCTTTCTTTCTTTCTTTCTTTCTCTCTCCTTCCTTCCTTCCTTCCTTCCTTCCTTCCTTCCTTCCTTCCTTCCTTCCTTTCTTTCTTTCTTCCTTTCTTTCTTTCTATTTGATCAGCCATGGAGCTGAGAGATGTCTCAGTGGGTAATAGTATGACTCGTTCTTCAATGAGTTTGGTTCAGCTACCACAGCTCACAAAGGACTATACCTCCAGACCTGGGGGCTCTGACACTCTCTTCTGGTCTTCACAGGTGACTGTACTCAGACGCACATACATGAAGACACACATAGCATTAAAAATAATATAAAACTTTTCAAAAATTAGTGCAAATAATTGATCCTTTCTATTCAACTGACAATGTCCAGTGTTCGATGATAATGAATTGATGCTCAGCATGTAGTGATGACCAACTCTATTTTGTCATTATGAATTCAAAGATTTAAATACATTTAATGCTTTTGTACTTATTTATACATCCTTTCTCTTAAGGTTTAAGTAGCAGAAGCATCTTCAAATTAATCTCAAGATTGTCTCATATTGGCAAGAAATGTTTATCTTTCTTTGTGTCTTTATGTGATTTTTTTTTAATTTCTACTTTGGACATTAGTCATTAGACAAAAACACACAGTTCTATTTAACATGAGAAGGAGTCAAAGTATGGATACTACACCAGACCTTTATATTTGTCAGGTATCTTTCCTAATCATTTCAATGTGGAGAGATACTTAGTGTTTCTATTTTGTTTATAAGGTGCTATTTTAGTTTTACTTATGTGTAATGTGTGATGTGCACATGTGTGCGGGTGACCACAAGGCTAGAAGAGGACTTTATGTGTCCTGGAGGTAAAGTCACAAGCAGTGATAAGCTCCCCTACATGGGCACTGTAAACAAAACTCAAGTCCTCTGAAAGATCAGTGCACACTCTTAATGACTAAGTCATCTCTCCAACCCAGATGTTTGTCATGTAAATACAGTACCCACATGAAATTCTCAAAAAAACTAAAAATTAAATTTAAAAAAAAATGAAATTTAATGCATTTCTACCCTGAGTCCATCCTTTCTGGGTCTGAGGCAAGGCAGAAAATCCTGGCAGATGGAATGCAGCAACAGAGACTGCCAGAGGCAGAGGAAAAGCCAGCCAATGCTATCAGGCTCCCTCAGTCTACACAAGGTGCTGTCCCAACTCAAGGTGAGTCTCCCTACGAGGGTAATCATCTCTGGAAAGCTCCCATAGACACACTCCTAAGTGTTCTTTACTTCTCTGCTAAGTGCCAAATCAAGCAGATGATCCAAATGAATAATCACACCCTCTAACCTACTCACTTCTAATCATCAAGCATCATGTCCTGGACAGGATTATATGCCACACATGTTTACATGATTGGCACCTTGGAATCTCTTTTCCTCAACAATATCTTTACTAAAACATCTATAACAAAGAATACTATACATATATACCTATATAATGTATAAATTAAAATATATTTAAAAACTACTACTAAAAATATATTTAAAAACTATACATATATAAAACAGACTTGCTTGTCAATACATTTTTCTATTACTAGAAATGATAAAGGAGTGGAGAATGGAGCTAACAAGGCAATTGCAAAAAGCATAATGTGAAAAACTTGGTACTTTCTTTGGCATTTATAAACACAATCAGCCAGAACTGACTTTTCTAACAACACCTTGAAACATATTTTGCTGAGTCAACTGATTGAGAGAGAGTGTGTGTGTGTGTGTGTGTGTGTGTGTGTGTGTGTGTGTGTGTGTGAAGTGGATCTATGTGTCTGTCTTAGTATACATGTTTGTGTTTATGTGTATGTCTAGGAGTGTGTGTGTGTGTGTGTGTGTGTGTGTGTGTAGTATGTCTGTGTGTCTATCTTAGTATACCTGTTTGTGTTTATGTGTACATATGGGTATGTGTGTGTATGTGTGTATGAAGTGTGTCTGTCTTAGTATACATGTTTGTGTTTGTGTTTATGTGTATGTGTGTGTGTGTGTGCACATAAAGTATGTCTGTGTTAGTATAAATGTTTGTGTCTGTGTGTGTATGTGGGCGTGTGTGTGTGTGTGTGTGTGTGTGTGTGTGTGTGTGTGTGTACTGAGGGTCACTGAACTATGGGCTCCCATGTATAAAGCACTCACAGCCATTGAGCTAGATCTTCTTCTAGTAAACAAAACTAACCTGTGCCTTCTCTGCTTAATCCCGAGAGCCAAGGGAGCTCTAAGGAGGAGAGGGTGTGCTCCTGGCACCACTGCTGATGATAATCCTCCCTCTCCTGCTGTTTGCTAACAGATCACGTGCCAGTTTTCCTTGCTCGGTGACAGCCTTCCTGAGATGGAACAATGACAACTAATCCTCTCTGTCATCCACTGAGATGCCAGAGCAATGTGCTCACAAGACAGAAATATTTTCGCGTGAAAAATGAAGAAACTAAAATCAAACATTACAGCACTGTTTTCCAAGGGTTCCCAAGACAGACATATTCTCTGTGAATCCCCAGGAGATGGAGCAGCAAGAGGAGTAGACCTCTGGAAGGTGCGGGGAGTCCCATCTCGGGCGGGAGAGGAGTAGACGTGAAGTCCCACCCCCAGACCCCTTCACTCCATGGATGGGTTCTCTGGCACTGAGACACCTTGAACTTCCTGAGTTCATGTTTCTCAGAGGTCCAAGAGATAGGAGGGCAAAACAACATAATAAAATTGAGAGCTCTCCCCGATTAGAAGATGGTGTTTACAGGGCAGGAGGTTATTTTATCATGGTGCAGCAAGCTGAGTAGCCAGGCCAAACACACTGCCATAAGAAAAAATGACCTTGGAGTCGGGTAGGAGGAACCACTATACTTAAGCTATACGGTTACTCTCTAACACATTTCAGGGCCCAAGGTGTTTTGTTTTATCTTTGGTTTCTAAAATTGTCATGAGGCTGTCCAAGACATCCCTCTGCTAAGTGTCCATGGCAGCAAGGTTAAGAAAAGCAGAGTGTGGATGAATCCAGGTGGCTGAAATTGCTACAAAGCTTTAGAAAACAAAAAACATTGGTCCCCGTCATACAGACTGCAGATCACTAACAGCATGCTTATCTATGGGCCTGAGAGAGACAGGAAGAAAGAAGACAATCCATCCTGGTTCTTCTTACACAGCCTGGCTTTGCAAAAAAAGATGCCAAGGGGCAGAGACTCCAATAGACCTCATTACATGTTTTATGGGCTATGCACCTGACCTCCCAGGTGTTTTATGGTACCCAGCTGGACAAACAACTTCACAGGTCATCTGGCTAACTTCCTGTGCAAATAAAAGAGAGGCTCCTCCCTCTTTGTACCATTCCAGTTTCCCAGTCTTTATAAATGTGTGAGCGGTCCCTGAAGGATTCAGTATGAATATTTATGTTAGGCACAAACAGATGGGAAAAGGCTCGTGAGATTCACGACATGTTGCCATGACCATATACAGAAAATCGAAGGCCATCAGCACAGTATGACAGCATTCATGAAATAAAAATCTAACTTCTAGAAATATTGAGTAGGCAACAAACACAAGGGTATTAAATAACGAAGTACTAATATTCTAACTAGATGTACCTATGCAGCAATAGGTAGAGGCAATGGCTTGAAGTTTATTTAATGAACTACAATGACTAACTCAGCCTTCAGTGAGAAAACAAGGAATGTATCTCACTATTCTGGATGTGTATACAAATAATAGGAGTAAATGGAATAATAGCTTTAAAAGAGTGGAGACATTTGCTTAGAAAATAGTACATTTTGTGGATCTGTTGATTTAGCAGTATCAAGTAAGTGTATTTCTCTAGCATGCTGCATCACATGGTTCCCAGCCAGGACAAACTCATTTGAGCCTCCCACCTGCCACCATTGCTGAGAAGCCACTGTGATGATACATGAAATAGTCTGACTATAAGGTACAGTGGTTAATTTCAGCATTATGGTTGTATAGTCTCAGTCCACAGTCACTTGGTGCCATTGCTATGAGATTTAGTGGCAGAAACGTCACTGTAGGAATGAGCAGCAAAGGAAACATCTTCACCTCATGGTCACTAGGATGGAAAATATATATAATATAAATTTAACATGTATATTATATATGATATATATATATATTCCTAAATACAACCTTCTCAGTTTGTGTAATGTTACTTGTAGCTAAACATCTTCAGAGCTGAGCATTTGTTAAAGAACTATTGTTGTGCCCAGATCGTAAACCCCAGAGAGACCGCCAAGGATGAGCATACCAGAATGCAAAAGCAAGGTTTATCTGTTACAAGTCATGTCAGGGAACTCATCTCAAGCCATCTCAAGTGAGGCAGGGAAGAGTTACTCTTTCTTGGAGAAGTTAGTTTTTACAGGCAAAACCCATAAAATTTCTTAGAGGGGAGGGGGTTAGTACGGGTCCATCCTTGATTGGTCCAGTTTTTCCTGGGCCTGGACTTTATCTTATTCTAGCTTGTCTGTTTGCCTTGTCAGGAGTTTTACAACTCCTCTCCAGGGTCTGGTCATGTTATCTCTGGAGAGGGGCATATCGTGGTTAATTGGTTACCATCAGATATCCTGACTCTGTTCTTTTGAGTTCCTGGGGCTGGTGCCATCATTTCTGGGGACTTGAAACTGGCCTGGGTCTATCTATATTGAGATATCTTTGTCTAAGGCCCCCTTTTTGAGACATAGAGTAGGGTCTTGTTGTGCCTAGATCACGTCACCAAAGCTGCCACTGGAGACTTTAGGTACAGAAGGCAAAAGTAAGGTGTTTTCTAAGTTTACAAGCCTCCAGGGAGGCTCTTCCAAATCTCTCACTCACAGCAGGGAGGTTGGAAGGAGTGCTCCCCTTTCTTTGTGAGGCTAGTTCTTAAAGGCACAGACCATATAATTTATTTTAACCCGCCTCCCTTTTTAGTCTTTTGGTCGAATATCCTGACTGTGTTTTCCAAAGTCCCTGTAGCAGATACAGCCACCTGGGGAAAAGGGGTCTAAGTTCTTATCTACACTTAGGAATCCTGGTTTAAGCTTCTCTTTGTCTG
Source organism: Peromyscus maniculatus bairdii (assembly GCF_049852395.1). Lineage (NCBI taxonomy): Eukaryota > Metazoa > Chordata > Mammalia > Rodentia > Cricetidae > Peromyscus > Peromyscus maniculatus. The sequence goes on along the minus strand of NC_134867.1, from coordinate 54,249,070 downwards.
TAGGGGATAGAGTGGGGGGTTTTACTGAGGTATCACACTATATGCTACTAAGAATTGCTGAGAGCAGGAGAAATAGTATTCCCTAGGGAAGAGCACTACTATAATTCATAAAGTGCCACCAGTTGTAGCAGAAGAGAACCAGGAAGCCAGCTACTAGCACTGAGCAGAAAATAGAGGTGACATATTTGAAATAACCCCTTGAATTCACATGCCATGGGTTGTCCAAGCACATAGCTCAGGGAGATTTCTAGAGACCACCAGCCTAAGTTCAAATCCCTTCATCTCTTTATCATTGAACTAAGTCAAGTTCCTCAGACTTTCCATCATCATAAGAGACACGTAAGATCATCATAGCACAAGGTCGTGTGATGATTCAATTAAGAAAAGTGTCTACCCCAACTGCACAGTGTCTGGACTTGGTGAGTGCCTATAGCTGGTGGTGCTTGCTCAGTGTCTGGTATGAAACACCCAACATGGCTCCCAACTGTGTTTACTGAGAGAAATACCTGATTATCAGAAAGCTGGTACCACTGCCTGGATAAAAGTTTGAGTGTCAACACAGTACAAGTCTCCAGTAACTGTCTACAGAGGGGTAGGAAATAAACTACGTAACTACTCCTTGAGAATAAGAATATAAGATTAATTCAATCAAAACTCAGCATACAGGCCAGGGAGCTGGATCAATGGGCAAAGCATCTATGGTGTAAGTTTGAGGAGCAAAATCTTCAGCCCATCTGCCTGTGATCCTAGTGTTCAGAAGACAGTCAGGATATCCCTAAAGCAAGCTGACTTGCCATACTAGCTGAATTGCTGTGCTCCGAGTTCAAATGAGAGACCTGCCTCAATATGTAAGACAGAGCATGATGAAAGAAGACATTCCAAAGCAACCTCTGGCTTCTACATGCACATGTATACATGTATACCCACACATATATATGTGAACACACACATATGCACACACTACACACATGCAAAAACAAAACATTAGCAGGGAAAACTATTATCATCAAAGTCTCAAAAAGAAAAAAGAGTTATTTCCTTATATTCATGGAAAATGTTCATAAAAAGACTACAAATAAAACTCAAAATGTGGAAAGGCTTCCAATGTTGAAGAAAGTAAGATTTACTTTCTTTTCATAGAAGAGTCTAGAAATGAGCTAGGTCATCAGTGAAAGACCTTGATTAGTATGATACAAAAGAAAATGAGATAAAAAATCTACTCTAACTATTTATCTTGAAATTTACTGCAGATAATGGTAAGAAAACTCATTATAAAGCTATCTTTGGAGCAAAGTCTGAAGTGAAATAATTGCTCTGAATGCTGGCAAGGAGACACCTCCAAAACTTAATTCAAATAATGAGAAAGCCAGCCCATTAGTGAGAAAAGTCTTAAAAAGGCAATCAGCAATGAAAATGCAGAATTAGAAAATTGGTCCTTGACTTATAAGTAAGCAAGGATCCAAAAATACTTGGATTGGTGTATCCAAACCCTGTAAGTACAACAGGAGTGAGATCAGAGGGCAAAGCTGGTCCCTTCTGATTTCAGGTCTATGAGACTTTGCTGAGTCCTAGAGATTGTTCTCTCTCCCCCTTTAATCAGGTCATTCAGCAAGAAGCCTCAGCCTTCAGCAAGGTTGCCCTTCTGACTTCTGCCTCAAGAAGATGCAACAGGACACCCTCTCCCTGGGTATGTGGTTCAGATCTGCAATGTGCCCAAATAGTTAGTTATCAGTCTAGCACACTGAGGAGACATGGAAGATTTAGAAGGTGGAGCCTGGTAAGATGGCCTAGACTATTGGAGGTGTGCCCTTGAAGAAGACTCTAGTAGGATGGCCTAGACTATTGGAGGTGTGCCCTTGGAGAAGACTCTGGTAGGATGGCCTAGACTATTGGAGGTGGGCCCTTGGAGAAGACTCTGGTAGGATGGCCTAGACTATGGAAGTGTGCCCTTGGAGAAGACTCTGGTAGGATGGCCTAGACTAATAGAAGTGTGCCCTTGGAGAAGACTCTGGTAGGATGGCCTAGACTATTGGAGGTGGCCCTTGGAGAAGACTCTGGTAGGATGGCCTAGACTATGGAAGTGTGCCCTTGGAGAAGACTCTGGTAGGATGGCCTAGACTAATGGAAGTGTGCCCTTGGAGAAGACTCTGGTAGGATGGCCTAGACTATGGAAGTGTGCCCTTGGAGAAGACTGTGGTTGGATGGCCTAGACTATGGAAGTGTGCCCTTGGAGAAGACTGTGGTTGGATGGCCTAGACTAATGGAAGTGTGCCCTTGGAGAAGACTGTGGAAGCCTACCTGCTTTAGCTTTGTTCCATTGCACATCTCTGCTTTGGTGTCACAAGAAACTGAATAAAGTCAATGTTGCTGTTCATTGTGAACCGACACTTGCAAACATGTGAAAGTCATTCTCTCCCTTGGTAATTTGATGACCTCGGGTATGTTTGTTATAGTAACAGCAAGCTGACTAACTCATCAAATGAAATACCAAAGCCTTCATCTTCGGCTTCCCAGCTCCTCTAAGAATAAAACATAAATTTCTTTTCCCTACAAATTATTCCACCTGTAGTATTGTGTCACAAAAATTCAAATGAAATAGTCAGAAATGAGAAGAGAATAAAGGAGATAAGTATATAATATGTATATTTCTTATAGAAAATATTGACCAATATATTTTTGCATGGAAATTAAAGATTTAACACCATTACAGATGTCTAATTTATTTAGTTTTCTAATAATGGACAAGTTACTATCCATTATTCTTTAGCTTAGGTTGCTATCTAACTTTTTACATGTTGATTTAAAAAAAAACACGCTAGAGCTGGGTATGGTGGCACACATCTTTAATGGCAGCACTTGGGAGGCAGAGGCAGGCAGATCTCTTGAGTTCAATGCCAGCCTGGTCTACAAAGTGAGTTCCAGACAACTAGAGATACATAGTCAGACCCCGGCTCAAAAACAAAAACAAAGAGCCCTCTAAAGTAGAAAAGTAAGATTAAAAATCAAGAATTAAAGACCTCTTGTTATTATTTAGCGTTTTCATAAGTTGAACTGAACAAGGCACCCTTGGACAGCATCCCTGACATGGCTGGGCAATGGCCTTGATCTTAAGTCACTAATGCTGTTTGGGGGAAGGGACCTAAACCCTATTATCAATTTATGTAAACATGTGCATAGGGTTCCAAGCACTTAAAGCCCCGAGTTCCAGGTTTCACTCATCTCTTGTTGAAAGAGAGATCGCAAACATGTGGGTACAGCCAGAAGGTAGTAATCATAGGAGTTAAATTAGCCCTCAGTGGGAAATAATATTGACTTCAAAAAAAAAAACAAAAAAAAAACAGGCTTTTGGAAGGTTGGTCCCGGCCCTCTTTACATGGCCAGTGTTTTTTCCTCAGTCTTGATCTAACTACCAGCTCCTGAAGGCACCTTCACACTAATTCCAATAACACTGTCACTCCATCTGTCCCAAGTAGACCTAATGCATGCTTCTCCCTTACCCTGATGGGAACCAGAACCACATATCAAGTCCACAGGAGGGCCATCAAAGAGATTCATTATACAGAAAAGCCAGCTCTCCAGTGAGTCACCAAGACATGACCGCATGCTCCATCTTCAGGGACAATGAGAATGTGCATTTGTGCCTTCTTTAGAAATGATACTACATTACAGCTCTAACAGGGTGCACAGTCTGAACCTGGCTCTTTATCCTGAAGCATCTAAATCTTCAAGAAATGCTAATCATGGGCATGATTTAAATGCTTAAAATCCTAGATGGAAATAAGCCAGGGACATATTACACTTTTATTGTTAAAGCATTCTGCAGAAAGAAGTGTCAAATATGGATTAATATGATAATATCAATCTGGAAGCATAAAAATAAAAAAAAATTAAAAATGAGTAAAATTAAAACAAATGTTTGAAAAACATTTTAATTTTTTTCATTTGTATTTATTTCTTTATTGTCATTTTAGGCTCATAGGAGGCATTAAAATTAGTTGAGAAATATACAGAGGGATGCTGTGGGATGGGCTGTATGTCAAATTACTCTGATTGGTCAATAAATAAAACACTGATTGGCCAGTGGCTAGGCAGGAAGTATAGGCAGGACTAACAGAGAGTAGAAAAGAAAGAACAGGAAGGCGGAGGGAGTCACTGCCAGCTGCCGCCATGACAAGCAGCATGTGAAGATGCCGGTAAGCCACGAGTCATGTGGCAAGGTATAGATTTATGGAAATGGATTAATTTAAGCTGTAAAAACAGTTAGCAAGAAGCCTGCCATGGCCATACAGTTTGTAAGCAATATTGTTTACTTGGTTGGGTCTGAGCGGCTGTGGGACTGGCGGGTGACAAAGATTTGTCCAGACTGTGGACAAGGCAGGAAAACTCTAGTTACAGAGGGGGGATTATGTAAAGCTATAAATGAAATTACATAAAGAAATAAACCAAAATGGAGCCATCTGTGGAAAATGAATCAAGAGCTGAGTCTAGTAATTTTTTCATTTTCCTCAGAAGGGAGGCAATACAGTCATCCACAGGAGGTGTATAAATAAAGAAGTGATTATAACAAGAACCGAGACCTTGGTACAACTGACACTATACTAGAGGCACCATTCTGACCTTAGACACTGGCATATAGGCCTCAACACCTGTCAAAATAGCAACAAAGGCATAATCCATCAAAGACCTAGTCCCACAGATCCAGGAATGTCCCTAAATGCCCTAACCTTGCTTTCTGGCTTCTGTAGTTTTGTTTCTTGCTAACTGTTCAAGTGTGTCAACGAGGATATGAGTTTTGTGCAAAAGAGCAAGGAACAGTGAAGCTCAGGGCTGCATGATTTGGGCAAGTTCCTTCTGCAGCCACAGGCCAGCAATATGGACTTTCTATTTGGCTATGAGTGCCTGTGTGCTCTCTGGTGGAACTGCCTTGCAACATCACATGAGTTAAATAAAGCCCTAAAAACAACCACTGGAAGACTGAGATCAATATAAGTACCTTCAAAATTACCACATGAAAACAATTTGTCTCATTTGAAATGCCACCAATTAAGCTACTGAGGCAAGGTTCAAAACAGTAGAGTTCTCTAGAAAGAATCACAAGAAGCTACTAACTCTGATCTTCTTCAGAGGCTTTATCTTGAGGCATGGATGAAGGACTAAGGTAGAAAGCCACAGAGATTCACTTTGTATTTTTTTTCTAGGGCTCTGAATTTCTAACTATGTATACTTAACTCCATTCCAAATTCTATTAGGTAGTATATATTAGTCACAAGGACATAACTATCACTGAGATGTCTATTGATTTGCAAATCTCACCACCTTCACACCCATAACACATATAAGTAGAAATTGATAGTCTACGCTAAATTTATCGATCATGTTCACATACACTTAGAGTTTAGTATATACCTACCTGAGCAACAAGAACAAAAAAAAAGGAATCAAATATTTCAAGTGTTTTACTATGTTATTTTCAGTTTTCAATTTCTTTTGTCTTTTAATTATCCTTCTTGGGATTGGAAAGATTGCTCAGTGGTTAAGAGACTGTGGCTCCTTGAGGATCACAGCTTGGCTCCCAGCACCCACATCAGACAGCTCACAACAGCCTGTAACTCCAGCTTTAGGGGATACAATATCTCGTCTAGCCTCAGAAAACATTTGAGCTCATGTGCACATGCTCACACACATACTCAGACATGCTGACTAACAGAAAACGAACTCCATGGGGTTTCTTATGGGGACAGTGGGGGGGGGCGGAATTTAGTTCTCATTATTTTGTTTTAGCATTTTTGTCTTACTGGTTTCTTGATTGTTTTGGTTTTGTTGTTGGAGAGAGAGAGAGAGAGAGAGAGAGAGAGAGAGAGAGAGAGAGAGAGAGAGAGAGAGAGAACGAGAACATGAAGTTGGGTGGGTACAGAAGTCAGAGGCAGATCTGTGAGGAGTTAGGAAAGGGAAAAACTATGTTGCATGAAAAATTTTTAAATAAACTTGTGATTAAAAATAAATCTTTTTTAAAAATAACAAAATAAAATTACCCTTCTCTCCATCAGAAACAAAAGGGTTATATAGTCACCAGAGATGGGAGATTAAGCATATTTCCTTCCTAAAGTGGCTTCTGAGAGAGGCAGGAGCTGTGAAACAGATTGTGGTTGGAAGGTAGAAGATGAAAGATATCTGAGAAACACAAAGCAGTGTTTCTCTCTACAGAAGTAGTGCAGCCAGGAAGAGCTGCTCAAACACTGAACTGCAAACAAAACCAAGGATGGCAAGAAGAGAACTTTGCAGAACTTTAGAGTTCAAGATTCAATAGGGATGGTTCTGTGCCAAGAGAACATGCCCAATTAGAATAAAATGTCTAGCTTAATATTTTCATTAATCAAGTATAGCTACATTCATCATTCAACTAAAGTCCATAAACCATTTGAAGTGTTTAATAGAGATCAACTTTCCCCTAAAAACTCTAACACTCCATGGAGAAAGGTAGCATTGAAGAAGTTGATGATATAAAGCCTTGCATACACTGCAAAGTTTACCAATTAAAAAAATTATTGAATTATGAAGTCTGTGTTTAATGTGTTAGAGATACTTTTAATCGCCTCAGAAGCAATGTCTCTGAGTCACAGAAAGTTAACTGTTATCTAAAATGAAGGAATGAGCTGTCCAAAACACATGCCTTTTCTCAGTCCAGAAATAATATAAAAGTAAACATAATGAAAGCCAAAACCAATCATAGTCTTCTGATGGTCCAGGAAAGAGAGAGTTTTGGCCCATAGACAAGAGCAACCTGGACCAGCTGGCAGGTTCTACTGTGGGAGATGATGTATTAGGCATTCTTTACCACAAAATACTAAAATTTTATGAATTCACCTCATTAATTTGGCTCCAGAATTCTCCAATTTCATTTCTATTTGTAACATGGAATCTATCTTTTCAGAGAAATAATTTATTGGTCAGAAAACATAACTGCATATTTTCCTTGGTTTTTACAATTCCTAGGAAATCAAAATGAACTTGGTTTGTACACCACACTTTGAAATTACTCAAGTGATGGATCTGTTCCTGGTGATCTTAAAACACCAGAATTATGCTACTCTGAGATAAGAGTAGGGAGGTGTAACAACTGGGTGTCTAGGGAAAGAGAATGGTGCTGGATCCAACAGAAGGGTCTATGCCATGGAGGGGCCTCTGAGTCTGCAGTCCTCCATGCCCACTGGTCTCAAGACCCCAGTTCATATATCTCCTTCAGCCTAGAAAGTCTGTACAGTTAAACTCAAGAAGTACAACAGTATGTCACAGCTCAGAGTAATATCCAAGTTCTGTGTCTCAAAGCACACGTGGTATGATAACTGAAGATAAGAATAAAACTATTTTTAATATTTATTAAGTATGTATACAGTGTTCTGCCTACATACATCCCTTCAGGCCAGAAGAGGGAGCCAGATCTCATTACAGGTGGTTGTGAGCCACCATGTGGTTGCTGGGAATTGAACTCTGGACCTCTGGTAGAACAGTCAGTGCTCTTAACAACTGACCCATCTCTCCAGCCACCCTTGGTGCATGAGCTAGCTTTTTGGAGCCCAGTGCCTAAGGTGGGACACCTTGTGCAGCCTTAGTGCACTAAGGGGAGGAGCTTGGGCCTGCTTCAACTGAATGTACCAGGCTCTGCTGACTCCCCATGTCTTGTCTTGGAGGAGGTGGGAATAGGGGATGGGTTGGGAGGGAAGAGAGGGGGATCTGTGGTTGGTATATAAAATTTCTTAATAATAAAAAAGGAATAAAACTATATTACAGGAGTCGGGAGGAAGTAGTGAGACACATAACTGAAACCTGAACTCAAGGACTAGGCAGTATGAGACCCTAAAGAAAGATAAATGAGGAAAAGTTGCTCCAAGTAAAGAATTTGTCTGGAAACAAATATCTCAAGGTAAAAGCAACAAATATGTGACAAAAATATAGTTTCCAGAAGGTTACTGTCTTATGATGGAATAAAAAATATGCATCACTTTAGTTTTTAAAAATGTCTACAGCAGCAGCACTATACTCAACAACGAAGGGTCAGCTCATGCCATCTCTTAGTAAACGCAGTTCTTTACATGTATCCTATGAGATGATGATGAGGTTTGTAAACCTATTTCTGTACATTTGCCCTACTATATAAGAATCACAAAGGATACCGTAGTCATAACAATATCCAAGGAATTCCACAAGTTGGTTTATTACAAGAATATTTCCAATCTAGAGGGAAAGAGTGGTTTGAGGTTTAGCAATGTTATATTTAAGTTTAAAACTATGCTAAGATTTTTTTTAAAGGTCTCAGCATTCCTATAATAAAATAATGAGTGCAGATGAGCCCATTCCAGGGTATGCTGAGCTTGCTGGATTTGCAAATAGTGTCCTCTGCAAACACTCAGTCACCTTGAAGAAGCTACTATTGAGGAGACAGACATCAAGAGAAAGCGTGCTCAGAGGCTGCAGATGCCTTCCCTCCCACCACCTGATGACAGAGAACCTTAAGTGGTGGGGACTCAACAAACTGGGAGTAACAGCTCCCTGACAGTGACTTTCCTGGGAGCAGCTGAAGTATCTGTCCTTTCTCTTTGCCCCTCTCAACACTCCAACATGTCATCTGGGCCAGTGAGACTGTCTGCAAGGTCACTGAAGTCATGCATTCTTTTTCTCTATGAATTTCTCCTGGTTTTATTTTGGCTAGTGCTGCCCTTACCAGGGCATCCCGGACAACAGCAATGCTGGTAGGTCAGTAAAGGGCGTGGAGATAAACCACTCGGGAGCAGGTTTCATGGAACAGTCTCTGCTTGATTACACGTGAGCAACCACTTATAGAGTGGAAGCCTAGCGCTGTGATTGGTTAGCACTTTACCTCAGAGTGGACAGTGAGCGCTCACGCCACCATGTGGAAGAAGTTCATTAAAGGAGATATGGAGCTTGCAGACTCATCCACAGGCCAGCTACCGGCTACTGAAGTGAGTGACTTCAGAATTTAGTATTCTGACGTCTGGGGCATGGTGTGCCATGCTTCTTATTCAGAAGTACACTGGCCCAAGTAGGCTGGCCACCAGGTCATGCCTGCATTTTCTGGTACAGGCTAGTCCCACTGTTAGGTATCGTAGCCCAGTAGTTTTCGGCTTTGCAGCCTTCCATTTTCTGAGGATCTTATTTTCCAGACAGTTAAGGTACTATATTTCTATTTTGTACTTACCTAAAAATACTAATTCAGCTGTTTGCCATATACCCCATCTCTCATCTCCTATATTCAAGCTTTCTTTTAAAATTCTGAACATATTTATAATACCTATTTTTTTTTTTAAAAAAAAGGTCTTGTTTTACTTGGTGTTCCTCTTTATATGGCTTCTGGGATACTACATTAGTTTTTTAAATATGCAATTCTTTGAGAATTTCATAAAGGTGCTTTTACCATATTCACCTCCGCTCCTGCCTCTAACTCCTCCAATGTCCACCTGTCCATCCTCCCCTTCACGTTCTCTTGTTTTATTTTTAATAACCCACCCAGTTCAGTTTGTGCTCCCCACAGTCATGTTATGGAGCCAGCCACTGAAGCGCACTGTTAATCTGCTATGTTTGCTGGTGTCTTTCCAGCTCTAACCCCTCTGGAAGGGACTTGATATTGAAGCACAGCTTGAAAAGACACATTTGGGCACTGGGCAGTGGTGGCGCATGCCTTTAATCCCAGCACTCGGGAGACAGAGGCAGGTGGATCTCTGTGAGTTTGAGGCCAGCCTGGTCTACAGAGTCACATCCAGGAAAGGCGCAAGAGCTACACAGAGAAACCCTGTCTCGAAAAACCAAAAAGAAAGAAAGAAAGAAAGAAAGAAAGAAAGAAAGAAAGAAAGAAAGAAAGAAAGGAAGGAAGGAAGGAAGGAAGGAAGGAAGGAAGGAAGGAAGGAAGGAAGGAAGGAAGGAAGAAAAGAAAAGAAAAGAAAAGAAAAGAAAAGAAAAGAAAAGAAAAGAAAAGAAAAGAAAAGAAAAGAAAAGAAAAGAAAAGAAAAGGAAAAGACACATTTGGAAACCTCCTGTCTTAGCTAGGGTTTCTATTACTGCAACAAAACACCATGACCAAAAAGCAAGTTGGGGAGGAAAGGGCTTATTTGGCTTACACTTCCACCTTGCTGTTCATCACCAAAGGAAGTCAGGACAGGAACTCAAGCAGGGCAAGATCCTGGAGACAGGAGCTGATGCAGAGGCCATAGAGGAGTGCTTTTGATCCACCTGCTTTCTTATAGAACCCAGGACCCATTAGTCCAGTATAACACTACCCACAATGGGCTGAGCCCTCCCCCACTGATCCCTAATTGAGAAAATGCCTCACACCTGGATGCCCTGGAGGCATTTCCTCAACTGAGGTTCCCTCCTCTCTGATAGTCTAACTTGTGTCAGGTTGACACAAAACCAGCCAGTACACCTCCCAAACTGTATCCCTTCTGTAGGTATAGCTCCTGAAATCCAGACTCATAGGCCCACTGCCTCAGTCAAGTCCTCTCATGGATGTGTAACGTTCTCTCAGTCTTGCTCAAACTCAACACTTGGTCTATTTCAAAATGTTTGCACCAGCAATGCTCATGGGCTGTCTTGGTAACTTGGGATTTTCTTACCATAGAGACTGGCACAGATAACTGTAGCAGGAATCTTAGAAGGTCTTATTAATAAAAATCAAACCTGAGGCAAGTTATTGGGGTGAATGCTGGAAGGTCAGAGAGACAGAACAAGTCACAGCCACCTCACCTGGCCAACTTCTCAGCTGATCTTGTTTCCTCAGACTGGAAGTCTCTGTGTCCTCATATCCAAATGACTCTCAGCTGAACTGTGCTGCTCAAAACCTAAAGGCTTAGCCAGCCAAATGCTTAACCAGCCAAATGCTTCTAGTTTCTAGTCTTATGCCTTATATATCTTTCCTTTCTACCATCGCTCCCTGGGATTAAAGGCTCGAGTCACCATACTTGGCTGTATCCTTGAACAGATGGATTTCTGCCTCTGGAATGCTAGGATTAAAGCCGTGTGCTACCACTGCCTATCCTAAGTATCTAGTGACTTTTCTGTTCTCTGACCGCAGATAAGTTTATTAGGGTACACAATATTTTGGGGAACACAATATCACCACAGATAACTGTCTCCACTTCAGGTCTTTGTTCAGTGGCATGTTTTTGGTGAGTTTTGCCATAGCTATCAAATCTAAAATTTTCACATTCAGCACCCTCACCTACCTTACACTATTTTATTTTTCTAGAATCTTTACTATTTCCCAAAATTTGTTTAATTTTACTTGTTTATTGTTTAAACCCACACAGCCTACATAAAATGTAAGATTAATAAGATAAAGAGTTCAAAGATTCTGTTAAGTGGTTTACCTCAAACACACCCTCAATTGATATCCAACTCGTGTTATTTATGTGAATTAGATATAGTAATTACTCCTATATCAAAGTTGTCTTAATTCTTCAAGTGCAAAAATAGTACTTTGTAATTTTATTTTTTTAATTTTGTGTATGTGGAGACAGGGGTAGACATATTTATGTGAGTACTGATGCCCTGAGAAGCCAGGGGCACTGGATCCTCTGGAGCTGGAGTTGTAGGCTGCTGTGAGCCGCCTGACATGGCTGCTGGGAACCGAACTCAGGTCCTTTGGGAAAGCGGTGCACACTCTTACTTGCTGAGCGAACTCTCCAGCTCTTGTTCTACTTTTAGTTCTACAGTCCCTTCTATTCACACAGTGCAAAGTTTAAGGTAAAAGCTAATTTAAAATGTTGATTATATTTCCTCCTGAAGACCCAGTTTCTAATATTGGCTATTTTAATAACTCAGTTAGTGAGCTAGGAAGAAAAAAAAAAAGCAAATACTCAAGACTCAGGAGGAAAATAAAAATCCCATCAGTTTATTCCAAATTGCTTTAGTTTTGTGAGTTCATCGCCCTTCTCACGTCTGCTGTTTCTGGTTTCCTATTACTTCCAACCCTTAGCCTCCCATGCCCCTCCTCCCTGCCCTTGTGCTTCATTTGCATAAATAAATCCATTTTTTGAGTTCTTATAACCCGTGCTGTTATCCTGTCATGTTTGTTTTTATCTTATGTATATTATCCTGCTCTCACCTCTCCGACTCTATTTTCCTCACACTGTGTTTCTCAAGTCTGTTGGCTGGGCACTGTTGAATGAGTCCTAATTGGTCTTACAGTAAAAACCCAGAGCCAGATATTGGGGTCAATGCTGAGAGATCAGAGGAAACAAGCCACAGCTGCTTCTCACCTCACCAACTCCTCAGCGAAGAGGGGGAGATCCTGTCTCCAGGAATCCTCAGACTGAATGCCTCTAGTCCTCAGCTGAAAGGGCTGAGTTCCTGTCTCCTCCCACCTTATGTTTCTCACTCTGTCCAGCCAAGTGCTAGGATTAAGAGCGTGTAGCTCCCAAATACTGGGAGCAAAAGCGTGAGTTCCCAAGTGCTGTGTGTGCCACCACTGCCTGGCTCTGTTTCTTTTTCAAACTGGATTAATCTCCTGTAGTCCAGGGTGGCTTTGAACTCACAGAGATCCAGAGGAATCTCTGTCTCCAGAGTGCTAGGATTAAAGGCGAGTGCCACCACCGCCTGGTCTCTGTGTTTAATCTAGTGGCTGGCTCTGTCCTCTGATCTTCAGGCAAATTTTATTTGTTAGAGTCCAAACAAAATATCACCACAGGGCACACACACACAGCTAGACTGTCTTGGATCCCTGTGTCTCTCCTGACTGGTTTGTTCTGCATCTGATGCAGGTGGATAATGATAATTCTCATGCTTATTTTTCTGGGTGATGATGTTCCAATATGAATACATTTGACATGCATCGCGGGGCTCTCTGCACTTACACAGCAGCAGTAGTGAGAAGACCACCTTAGCAATGGAAATGGTGACAAAGATTTAATAGGTGAGCTGCAGAAGGCAGCCTGTGGGACATCAGCTTAGGCAGGAGCTTTTGAGTTTGGGTGATTAAGGAAGTTATGTGGGGCTGGCCACGTCGTGGCAGCTGACACCGCCAGATGATAAACCATGTTTCTGATGTGCTTACTGAACTGTGCTCATAACAAGAACACTTTGTGCCATCCTTAATACCCCATGTGAGCTAACAGAGTGATAATTAGCTGGTGATTGAATTATGGGGCAGACTGGCCATGCTTTACCAAAACGAAAATGAGCTGTTCATGACTCTTTTTGTGATCTCTGCCACTATTGTTCAGGCTTCTTTTGACATGGGATGCTATGCATATATGATACATCATTTTTCTTGGAACTTCATAGGAAATATTTACCCTGGAGCATTGTTACTCCTTAATACCACATGCTCCTATAGGATTTCTATCTTTAAACAATGAGATGACTTTCATACAATGAAGGCTGGAATGCAGAGCAGGGGTATGATTTGTTAGAAGTGGCTATGTGTACTGACATGAAGATTAGGGAACCATTCTTGCATGTGCCACAGAGGCCCCAGAGACCCCATCCTCCTCTGTCACCAGAGTCTTCTCCCATAATGCTCAGGCTTTGGTGTCATGGAGAAAATGTGATGATGTCTGTCATTTTCCCTCATAACCCTGTCTTGCTTCTCTGACTCTTCCCCCTTTCTGTATGCTGTATACGAGAGAGAAAAAAATGACATGAAAAGTCTGGCTTATTCCTCTTACTATGATGCTCTCTAATTCCATCCAGTTTGACCAGAACCATTTGTTAAAGATGTTTTCTTTTTTCAAGTGTGTATTTCTGGTTTTGAATTTATGTCTGGGTCTTTAATTCTATTCTTTTGATCAATATGCTGTGGGATAGTCTGTATGTCAAATCTGTTGCACTGATTGGCCAGTGGCTAGGCAGGAAGTATAGGTGGGACTAACAGATGAGAAAAGAAAGAACAGGAAGGCAGAAGGAGACACTGCCAGCCGCTGCCATGACAAGAAGCATGTGAAGACACCAGTAAGCCACAAGCCATGTGGCAAGGTATAGATTTGTAGAAATGGATTAATTTAAGCTATAAGAACAGTTAGCAAGAAGCCTGCCACGGCCATACAGTTTGTAAGCAATATAAGTCTCTGTGTTTACTTGGTTGGGTCTGAGCGGCTGTGGGACTGGCGGGTGACAAAGATTTGTCCTGACTGTGGGCAAGGCAGGAAAACTCTAGCTACATCAATATGTCTGTTTTTATGCCAATACAAATCAGTTTTTATTAACCCAACCTACAGCATAATTATTTCCTCATCCCATTTCTCCCCTTTCTGTTTCACTAGATATGTATTTGCTAGATTCTATTATGCAACACATTTTACTGGAATTATGCTGTATACAGGGCTGGTGGGATGGCTCACTGGGCAAGGCACTTCCACATAAGCCTAACTAACCATTTGAGTTTGAGGCCCAGAATCCACATAAAGGTGGGACATATGCATACCATATTACATGAGCACCACATATCACACACACACACACACACACACACACACACACACACACACACACACACAATAATAACAAAATCATTAATAAAAAATCTTTAAGAGTTATTCTATGAAGTTTGTGAAATGGGGGGCTTTTCCCCTTTCACTGTGGAGTGTAAAGGCATCAGTGCTGACACACTGCTACAGTTTGCTTTCTTTCCTTTGTCTGCAGCATCCATCTGTAAAATAAACCATAATTGCGTGTATTCTACTGCTGAAGGAAGAAGCTTTGCTTTCTCTCCATACAATAGGAATGAGTCTCCCAGTACCTCAGACAAGAGTCTCTAGGCTGCATTCCTGGGCTTTGAATTCTAGGGCAGAGGATGTGTGCACCATTAACTTGACTAGAAATTGCTGGTCCATTTTTCACATGGGATTCCAATCCCACAAGCAACGTTTGAGTACCCCTTTCAGTGAACAGCTTCACTGGCTGTACATATCAGGTGCCATCAGCCCACATCACTGTATCTTCCTCCCGTGAAATCCTGGCTTCAGCTCTGATTCTCTCGGGCTCCAGGGTTGATACTTCACTTTTCCATGCATTGGAACCCTGTGCTGTCTCCTAAGGTAGCTCTTCAAGAGTCATTTCTACCTACTAGCAGACTTATGCTCATGTCACTAGCAATGAATCATGTTACAACACTTAAAGCAGACAATTAAATGGCATGTAGGCATTGAGGAAATTGTATTTATTCATAGCTTTAAAACTTTCAATAGAGAATTTTTTCTAGGCTCAGATGGCTGTATTGGAGACTTTTTACCAAAGTTTTAAAAATAATGAAGACCAATTTTACATAGTCTTTTGCAACGTGCACATGACCTGCACCAGAAAAAGACATGGAAGTAGGAGACAGACTGTTGGGGAATAGGTGACCAGCAGGAATGATAGAAGAAGAAGAGGGTAGTTGGGGCAAATATGAACACTATACATTCTGTGATACATGTGATCATCAGAAATTAATATAGAAAAGAAAGAGACAAGTCTTCCTTGAAAAGTATGCATTCATATGCCATGATACTGCTGTGGTCTCGATGCAGGCCCTGGCATATAGAAAACTAACAAATGTATTTTTAGTTAATGAATCATTGTGACAAAACCACAATTCATTGCCCAGAGAAAAATCAATTAAACATTTGTTGAATTAAAAAAGAACTAGAAGAGGAGAAAATACTTAACTCTACTTATAAAACTTGGCACCAAAACTAGTCAAAAGATATAAATTTAGTGCAAGGAGGGAAGGGAAGAAAGAACAAATAAAGGAAAATGTCATACTAGCACCCCATGAACACAGAGGAAAAAAGCTTTTGAGAACATTTTAAAATTAATTTCACCAACATATTCAAAGAAGTATACACTATGGTCCAGAGAAGTTTATTCTAGGTATCTGTGCTGGTTTGTTGATTAACTTTGAGAATCAATGCACTCTACTACAGTAATGGATAAAGAAGAAAGAAACGTAATCACATAAGAGAGTGGAAAAGAATAGATGACAAAATTCCACATCTTGTATAACAAAAATTCAGAAATGACAGAAAAAAAATGAGCATTTTCAGTTTGATAAAGAACATTCACACAAATCTGTACCCAGCAGTACCAAAGAAAAACTTTGCATGAAGTAAGTTTAGCGGGGTTTCTTGAGCAAGGAAGGATTTGTGAACTGGGCAATGCTCAGAATAGGGTGAGGTTCAGACAGCTCCAGCAGGAGGCTGCCAAAGCGATGCCCAACTAGGCATCTGTATCATTTGAGTACAATCAGATGGGAAGTTCCTACTTAAATAGTTAGCCAAGCACCCACTTCCGATTATCTCTCTCAATTATCTTTTAGGGAAATCAATATGTTTTACTTTCCTTACAAAAGACTCCAGCTACAGAACCAGCCTATAGGACTGCACTGTAAAGGAAGATAATGGCTTCCTCCTTGTGTCATTGACACACTTCATTCTTTCCTAAGGTAGGAACAAGAGAGAAATGGCATGTTCACCACTTACTCACAAAATGCTGGAAGTTCTGCTGAGAGCAATGAGGTGAGAAAAGGAAATAAAAGACAAACTCATCAGAAAGAACAAAAAAATGGATTTGTTCTTATTTACTAATGATATTGTGTACAGAAAAATCCCAAGAAGTCCAAAACCTTCTTACGGAAATAAGTGAGCGCAACCAGTTGCAAGAAACAAGATAAATATTTAATAATGAATTGTAGTTTTCTAGTCAGTAACAGATACACAAGGGCCAACATTACAAATATAAAACCAATGGCTTATTAAAAATTCAAAATTTGGAGGCTGGGAAATTGGCTTAGTCTGTAATACATTCCCTTGCAAGCACGAGATATACAATCCACAGAACCCACATAAAACAACTGGGTGCAGAAGTCATGTTGTAATCCCAGTGCTAGAAAAGCGAAAATAGGGAGATCCCTGGGACTTCTTAGCCAGTTACTATAGCCAAATCAACATGCTACAGATTCAGTGAGAAAACCTTTCTCAAAATAAATAGATAGATAGATAGATAGATAGATAGATAGATAGACAGATAAGGTGAAAAGTGAGTGAACAACAAATACTAATATGGGCCTCTGGCTTCTAAATGCATGAATACCATGAATACACACATATACTTCACACAAAGGTGAATACACAAATTCACTACACATACACACACAAATTAAATTCTAGGACATAAATATTATCAAATGTCTTAGTTACTTTTCTATTACTACTTTTAAAAGAAAACATGTACTAGGCTCACAGTTCTAGAGAGTTGGAGTCCAGGCAGGCACAGTTCTAGAAATCTGAGAGCTTACAACCTGATCCATAGGCACCAGGCAAAGAAAGCTAATTGGGAATAGCATTGGACTTTGAAATCTCAAAGCCTACCACCACCACCCCCAGTGACACACCTCCTCTTACAAGGCCATACCTCCTAATCCTTCCCAAGTAGTTACAGCAACTAGGGAGCAATCATTCTAATATATGAGCTTATAGGAGACATTCTCATTCAAACCACCACACAGAATACATGCCTGACCACGTGCTCAAAACTCCAAAATGCCAATGAAGGAAATTAAGATCTAAGTAAATAAAAAGACACACCATGTTTGTAAATTAGGAAGCACAACAAAATAAAGACATCAACTATCCCTAAATAATATGCGAGTTCCATCATAACTTATGTGAAAATCTCAACATAAATTCTTGTAATGACAAAATTCTAAGATTTATATATAAATGCACAGAAACTAGAACAACTAAAGTAATTCTATTTAATAGATGTTTTCAGTGTCCACTGGGTACCTGCCACTACACTATGTGCTTAGAAAATAACTTTATAACATACAGAAAATAAATGGAGATTACACATAAGAGAGGTCATTAATAAAACATACATATATAAAAGATGGCATTAAGTTGGAGATGGTAGTTAGGTTCCATGAAAATGAAAGAGATATGGTGACAGAGAAGGGAAGTAGCCTATATGAGATGCCCAAGGACATCGCTAAAAAGATCATTTAATCAGTTTTAATGATCTTAAGAACCAAGTGAGTGAATATCTAGAGAAACTATGTCTGTCTTAAGGGATGCTTCTAGGCAAAGCATTTTCTGGACTTGGAAGACCAGTCAAGCGATGACTGTGGATAGAGGAATGAGGGGGAGGAGGGTGGCAGGTGCTAAGAGAGCATGCTCAGAGTCTTCATTACACTCTGCTAGAGACTGAGGACTCTGTATTCTACTCTAGGTAAAATGGAAACCAATTGAGGGCTTCCTGTTGAGGAGCCAGAGTAATATTTCAAGGAACTCTTGGCAAACACAGGAAAATTCCAAAGACACTCATAGAATAAACCCCATAATCCAGCCTGGGCTACAGAGTGAGTTCCAGGAAAGGTGCAAAGGTACACAGAGAAACCCTATCTTGAAAAAGAAAATATATATATATATATATATATATATATATATATATATATATATATATATATATAAAGAGATTTCAAACCAACTTTAGTTTGTGTAAGATCATGTCCAAAGTCCAAAGGCAGGACAACTCAGAAGACATTGTTGATTGACCCAGTCTCTAAGGATTAATCATTTCAAGTGCAGGGCTGGAGAAATGGCTCAGAGGTTAAGAGCACTGGCTGTTCTTCCAGAAGACCCGGGTTTGATTCCCAGCACTCACACAGTAGCCCACAGCCACATGTAACTCCTATTTCAGGGTATCTTATGTGCTCTTCTGACCTCCACAGGGACCAAGCACACACATAGAGAACAGACATACATGCAGGCAAAACATTCATACAATAGAAATAAATAAGATATGAAATGTTAATAAAGAATAATTTCAAATGTTATATGGCAATCAAAGATACAGTTGGAATCTGTTTAATGTGTTTAAGTTAAAATACAATGTGACAAACTTTACAAAAAGAGATACAAAATAAATATTGACAAAGTTAAGTAAAAATATAAAATATAATCTAATATCAGCATAATGTGGAACTTGTATAAGTTATGGAAATCTTACTTTTTATATGTGGTAATTTTATTATTTCACTTACTCGTGTGAAGACTTAGGAGAAATCATCGTAGGCTAAAATAAAATATATGTAATATCTATCATAGAGTCATGCCATTGTTTGCCTTGGTGATGTTTCTTTTTTTTGCTTTTTGAAACAGTGTTTCTCTGTGTACCAATAGTCCTAGCTGCCCTAGAACTTGCTTTGTAGACCAGGCTGGCCTCGAACACACAGAGCTCCACCTACCTGTCTCTGCCTCTCCCAAGTGCTGGGATTAAAGGTGTGCACCACCAACACCCAGTTTTTGACAGGAAGATTATCAGTTCAAGGCAATACTCAGGAACATAGTGAGAATCTGTCCCTAAAAACTTATTTATAGAAGAGAGAGAGAGAGAGAGAGAGAGAGAGAGAGAGAGAGAGAGAGAGAGAGAGAGAGAGAGAGAGAGAATTTAATTCTCTAAATTCTAGACTCATTATAGACCAATCTAGTCTGGTCTATGGAGTACACTTTGGTAACTGATGACGAGGATGAAGAAGGAGGAGGAGAAGCAGAAGAAGAAGAAAATGAGAAAAATGATGGCAATGATGATGGTGATGAGGAGAAAAAATGGTATAATGATGATGACGGAGATGATGACAGTGATGGTGAAGATGATGATGGAGAGGAGATGGTGATGATAGTGATGATGATGAGGAGGAAAAGGATGACACAAAATAGCAACAGTGTTAGAAGTCATGGGGTATTTCAATTATGTGTCACTTTTAGTTCTAAGATAGGCACTGTGGGCAAACTACACTAAATGTAGTTAGACTGGGCTAACAGGCAGCATCCTCTTCCATTCTTTGAGAGACTGGAGATATGGGGACATTTTGACCTTTGATTTTGCAAGTCTTTCATCAATGTGCATATTTATTTCAGACCTGTCACCAAAGACTAGATCTCAGAATACAGGACTCCTAGCCATCCGGGAGGCAAACTGCTGAGCAGTTCATCTCAAATTCTCCTTCCTCTTGGGTCACAACATTCAGTCTCTCTGAATCACACCTCTGTATGCCCCCAACCCTCATCCATGTAGCATATGTCCTTTCCTCAAACCAGAGTGCTAAGCACAGATGTGTAAGACCCGCAGACTCCCTTGCTTTCTCATTGAGCATCTTTTTCATTTTCTCTTTTCACAAATCATATGTGCAGATTTTGTTTTCCGTTGCCATCATTTTCTCACCATTCACAACCTTCTTGAGGTTCTGATAATCAAATAACTCAAATATTTATCAATAACTTCCTTGTTTTAGTAACAATTCGGGATAAATAAGTATAGAATCTTTATACATTTATATTCTGATAGAGGTATAAATTAACTAGATATTTCACACATGAACCACAGCATTTGGCCAATGATACATTATATTTTGTCAAAATTTTTGTTGTTCTTCAAAAAGATTTTCTGGGACGGAGCATAACTCAGTGCCACAGAATGTGTTTAGGAAGTAGAAGGCACATAGATTTTGGTCCCTGCACCAAAAATAGAAACAAAAGCAACTTTTGAAGAATGTTCTATTTAATATGGTTATTTTAAAGATTCATGCTAGACTTTATGACACATGCTTGTAGTTCCAGCATGGCGGAGGTGAAAGCAGCAGAAAGAATAGAGGGAAGCCAGATGGAAGAAAGGGTCTCAGTCCTCAGTACTCTCTATAAGACAAATTAGTGTTCATGAGGCCGTCTCCATGGCTGCGATCAGATGTTCTTCATTGACAAATCACTTGGTCCAGAGTTCAAAAGAACCCAAAGAGCAGAATGAGCCTCACCTTAGCCCTGGTGCAGTCCATCAGCATCCACATTCAATGGCTGCTAAACCCTACCAATATGTCCCTGGGGACAGACAGGCCCCTGAAAGTGTCATAAACAACAAACATAAATGTACTGTATTCTTGATGCTGTGTGAAGGTTTTCACACCATTTACAAGACAAATACACTTTGATTTTGTTGTCTTTCTCAATTCTTAAGTCAATCAATCTGATGAAATGGGAATAATTATGGAATTAAGCCTATTGATTATTTTTTCCCCACTGGACATTTCCTATATTAACTACAGAAGTAGCCTGGCATTTCATGTTCTGAGAAGGGGCCTGATACCAGAATATTTACTTTTTCTAAAATAAAAAAATAAATAAATAAATAGAAGCAAACTTTATAATTATTATGATCATGTGATCTCACACTCTTCTATTTTCAACATTTTCAAAGGAAATAAAATTGCCTCTCCACCACACTCCTAGCTACTTCCGGTTCTTAATAATTCCTTCTCTATAACTGGAAGTCCCTGACCTTCTTAAACTATTCATGGCCAGTGACTAATCCAAGCAAATGCAAGCCGTTGTTCCCATCCCTACCTTCCAGGTACCGGCCACTAATTCTTGCCATGAAGAACAAGGAGAAAAGCATCCTTCAGCTCGCCTCATGAAGACCCCTCCCAGATACAGAAAGAAACTGAATTACGCTCTTAGTAAACGTCATCTAAAATCGACGGTGGCTGCAGTTTGCCCATCACTGCCAGGCCCTGAGTGGAAGAGCAGGTGCAGAGCAGACTGAGCTCAGAGCAGGCTGGGAACACCTGGGCTGGCAGGGCGACAACCAACTGCGGTGCACTAGCGCCTCCTGGTGCTGCTGCCTAGAAGCGCGGCCGCAAAATTCACACCCCTTAGGCAGGCAAGGTGCACGGATTTCTCCTTTGCAAAAGATTTTATGTTGCAGCAAACACTCGCATTGCACAAAAGCCCGTTAATTTATTTTCGAAAGAAGCTAAAATCTCAATGAAAGCTATTGAAACTCTACCTCATTTTATGTCTAGTCAGTGTTCCTAGCACATCTCTGAAGAAAGGATTTTTAACATTGTGTATAAAATGTTTTAATAATGCAGTCCGTGAATAAATGCAGAGATCACGTCCAATTTATTAGAGGATTATTTCACGTTTTGGTTTTGTCATAAACATCACCCCCCAACACACACACACACACACACACACACACACCATGAAGAGCTTGAAGTGACTATAATCACCTCGTTCCATTTTAAATCATTTGTTTGCATAGACTAACTCAAATTCACAGATAACAAATAGCCTCAGAAATTCAGCTTTAAAAACAAAATACTGAAAATGAAAATAAACTGAAAAGAGCCTGGTTTGCCTTTCTAGAGAATCATTAAGTGCCTGGGTTGAAGCTTTATATGCCGTGGGAAAACATCAGGAGAAATGCCTTAAATCCAGGTACTGCTTGGACAAAACCGGCTGAACTCACATAGAAGAATGTGAGGATCTGCCTCACACAGAGGTCTTTCCAGTGACTGAATCCATGGCCTTATTAAAGCCCTAGAAGCCTCCACTTGTCTATCAAGCATGGTTCCTTGGGACCATTGTGCTGTCAAAATTAAAGAGATATGCACGCAAATTGTAAGCAAGTCAATTTCTTCTGGAAGACATTTTAGAGCATTTTAAATGCTCCATAATGTAAAAATGGCCGAAGCCAACATCTCACAGGAAAAAAAACAAAACAAAACAAAAACAAAAAACTTAAAGCCAGCTGTTCTATCTAGAAATGGGTCATTAACAAGTTTCAGAAATATGGACTATGTTAATATCTATAGGTTTTATTCCCCATTTTACAGATGTGATAGGTTCTCATTCACATGTAAGACAGATGTGATAAGATCTTACCCTCACACTGTGCTAAAGAGGATCTTCCTTAAATACCTCTAACATGAAATTCCTGTGTGTACTGGGGGAGGGGTCCGAGAGTGAACACAGGCAGTGTTGGGGATGGGACCCAGGGCCTCCTGCATGCAAGGCAAGTGAACTTAATCCAAGTCCCTTTCACGTGCAGTTTAAGTTTAAAGTGAATTTTAAAATGCTTTAAATTCAATTGAAAAGCGAACTTTGAAAGGATTTGCATGATGGCTTGGGAAGGCAGAGCCCAGAGGGTTGCCGTGACTTCGGGGACAGTCGCTTGTGTCGTACACTGCACGCCAGGCTGGACTGCAAAAGGAGACCCTACTTCACAATATCAGAGGATAGCAAACAAAGGTTGCTTGGTTTGGAGCTTAAAATTCTACACGAGTTTAGCTTTTAATCAAGTAGCAGTCAAAGAGACGATTACCGGTGTCCTTACTTAAAATAACATGAGGCCTAGTGACCACAAAGAGGCAACTGTGTTTGCGTTGGTAAAATAGTTATGCTTTAACTACTATGTGCCTTCAAGATGGCACCTGGACACACAAAGCTGCAGAGTGCGCGCGCGCACCACACACACACACACACACACACACACACACACACACACGCACGCACGCACGCACGCACGCACGCACGCACTAAGGCACGCATACTCCTCTTTCTTTGTCATTGGTTCCATACCTGGCAGTCGTTCTTGAAGCCAACAGTTCTTACAATAGTAGGCTGCTAGAGTCCTCTTTCTGAGTCAGGTCCCCATGACTTGGCAAGCTCCAGAGTATGCACCCAAGCCTGCCCTGAGAGAGCTGTAGAGCCCGTTCCTCTCCTCCGACATCCAACCACAGCTGACTCACCCATGTTGGGGGCGGCGGGGGGGGGGGGAGGCTCTTCTGTCTCACCTTTTGTTTTTGCCTTGCTGTAAGTCTAAGAAAACAAAGTAAGGCCCACAGGACTGTTAACACGACACAATCCAAAGTGTAGATTTGTAGCCATCTGGTCCTACAGCAGCACATCTGGAAGGATTTTAACACAGGAAGCAAAACCCAGGTGTTTTGCTTGAGAACCTGACTCGGTCCACTCAAGGCCAACTCCTAATTCTTAACCAAACCACAGGGCAATGGGGAAAGTCTTTGCAGGGTAGAAAGATTCTGCTCCTGTTAGCGAGATTGTATTGTTCAGTTTGGTGCAGTGGTTCTCATCCTTCCTGATGCTGCGTCCTCGTAACACAGTTCCTCATGCTGTGGAGACCCCCCACCATAATATTATTTCATTGCTACTTCAGGACTGTAATTTTGCTGCTGTCATGAATCATAATGTAAATATCTGATATGAGAACCGGTCAGAGGGGTCGCGACCCACATGTTGAGAGCCACTGATTTAGAGACAGAACCCACTCTTCTTATGCAAATTCCTCTTCCACCTACTTCCAGATAAAACCTGAGCAAAGCCATGATTTTACGGCCATCTTAATATTTTACTTTCCTAGTGTTCTGTGATCATTTGACATTTGTCTCATTAAGCTTAAATCCATATATTTGGGTTGTTGTTTTTAGTTCATAGTACCATTTTTGGTTTTGTATGATATAACCTGGAAATCTCAAAATAATTTGATAAATGAGTTTGTAAAAATAAAGGCCAACTGCACATGCTTAACTAGTTATAATTTGATATTTGTAAAATAATTAAAACTGTGTTATTAAAATGCCTAGCTCTAAATACCTCTTTGCAGAATAAGGAAAATATTAATTATTACTTAGAGTTTTAAAATGTTTTATTGCATAAATTTATGTCATTAGACTCAACACTAATGCAACATGTTTTGTAACATGTTTTGTTGCATTTTTCCACATATTTTGCTTTTGAATCTGAAAAAAAAAAAGCTAGTATATAATCTGAGGTTTTATTTTTTCTTTCAATTTAAGCTGTACTTAAAGTCACATTTTTATGGCTTCTTAAAGTTTTCCTGAATACACTATGGGTATCAATAAAATGTCATGGAAGTTTCTGACATATTAAAAATCAGTGCAGTGCCCTAGAAGGAGTTAGAAGCATTCTCTCGATAAGGCATGCAAAAATAAATTTCAGTAGATGCCAATAAAGGATTTAAATTACTCCTATTGTGTTTATTATCTGAAAAAGGAATGCAGTCAGCTTACATTTAAAATAATTGTTCATTTTTTTCCAAACTAATTTTTTTCCTTAAATGGATTTGAAGTACCATATACAAATAACTGTGCTTTTGATGCATTTCTATATAGAATTCACAAGCTTCTTGGTGTTTTGGATTAATATTATGTTTTGTTTAGGTGTTTCTTCTGTTAATATCATTTAACAATTACAAATTACATTCAACTGAAAAAAAACCCCACACATTCAAGAATGGAGAGAATACATCATCAACCTCTTCAAGTGATCTTGTACTTACTTAGGAGTCTCCAAACTTCCCCAACTGATGAAACACTTAAATAATTGATACTGCTTAACAATCACGCTTAAGCAATCCAGCTAGCATACTTACACAATAATACCATCTGTCTCCTTCTTATTCACTCTGGCATCTCAGAACCAGACTGGACAGCTCCAGCCTCCCTTCTTGCTCTATGTTAATTTTCACATGGAATATGCTTTTCTTTCATCAATGTGCTCACCAGGAACCTAGTTTCACAATGATATGATATCATAAAACGTAGTGAAACACTATCTAAAATCCAAATCATGAACTACCTTGAGCAAAACCCACAGCTCCTAAAGCATGGCCAGTGTCCCTGTATCTCCCTTGGGGTGTAAATACTTCCACTGTGCCCTGAGAGTTTGTCCTGGTGCCCGGAGGCATCCAACACACTTAGGAACCAGAGTTTAAAAAATTCTTTTATCTTGGACCTGCTCAATATTATGGGACTAAAGAAAGTTGTTAGTCTTGTAATTAAATATATTTTCTTATAAGGAGCCCTTTTATGAGTAATCTTTGCAGTTTTATCATTTAAACATTGTAATTTACATTTGTAAATATTGTTTAGATATTATTTTTGGTGTCATTTTCTTGTAAAAAGATATACTCAGAATCTGTGTCCCAAAGTTTGCATCTTCCACTTTCCTTCCTCAGATCTTTCTCGTGTGCTGGAGGAGGTTCCCAGGTACTCCTCCACTGTTCCCTTCCCGACTGCTGTGGTCCCAGCTCTGCACACTGACTCAGTGTGTTTTACGTTCTAGAGCTGCACTGATTGGGGCCTAAACAAAGGCTCATTTTCTTTCCCACAGGTCTGGAGGCTACATTTGAATGTCCAGGTGTCTACAGGCTAGTTTCCAGTGAGGGCTTTTCCTGGTTTGCAGCTGGCACTTTCTCACTGTGTCCTCACATTCCAGATGTTTATTTGCCTTCATGAAAGAGCATCAGCCTTAGGGCTTAGAGGCCACTTTTCTGTTGCTCATCATCCTCAACATGGTCCTGTTTGAGGTTAGGAACTCATATATGGACTTCAGTCTGTACCCATGCATGCAAGGATATTTTGGGAGAATAGGACTGCCTCTTCTTCATTGTGCTTACATTTTTTATTTCTAACAGTTTATGTACCTCCAGGTTCCTTTTTCTGTCCTTTTATCATGTATTCCTCTGTACCTTATTGATTGCAGCCCATATTTTATTGAACCTAGTTGATATTTTTTAAAGGTAACTTATAAATCATACTCCTGAAACTTTGTCTAAGAAATATCCATCTCTTCTAAAGGACTCTCAAGGACACTCACTGGGTTCTACCTCTGCTTCATGGTAACCCATTGACTAGCTTCTGGTGGACAGAAAACAATGAAATACCCACCTTCAAAACTGCTTACAACAAAACTATGGCTTGTCCATGGTTCCCTTCACCACACAACTTCAGAATCCTTTTTCCTAGATGCTGGGTACCAAATCATCACCCCTGTGGTACAGTCCTTTGCCATCTTTTGCTAAGTGTGATGAGGAACTGGGAAG
Organism: Peromyscus maniculatus bairdii; assembly: GCF_049852395.1. NCBI lineage: Eukaryota > Metazoa > Chordata > Mammalia > Rodentia > Cricetidae > Peromyscus > Peromyscus maniculatus. The sequence goes on along the minus strand of NC_134867.1, from coordinate 54,222,385 downwards.
TATTCCAGTGGTTTCCACTACTTTCCCATTATTATTTTTCATCTGCTTCTGATCGTTGATGTTCACCCTGAGAAATAGTCCATTTTCCCCAAAACATTATGTGTTGCAGAAGAAGAATTTACCTCTTCTGTGAATTTCCCAGGCCTATCCTTTTTCATCCACTGCTTTCACATCTGGTGTAAAGTGCTTACTGTAACCACTGTCAACATTTACAACTTTGCCTCTGGCTCTTGTGTGTATAAAAGTGTAGTGTCTGTAGAAACAACCAGCAGCAGCTGTGGGTGATTTCGGGGACCACAGACTCTGCTGGCGGTCTCAAAGCTACAAGCATTCATGCCAATTAAATACACGATTATGAAAGAAAATTTAAAAGCAAGCAAGATTAATGTTCATCTGTCTCTGTGTCAAGGTAAAATGGATGAACCCAGCTGGCAACGGCAGTGCACAATTGCAATCCCAGCACTTGAAAGATGGAAACAGGAAGATCGGGAGTGCAGGGTTATCCTTAGCCACATAGGAAGGCCAGCCCGGTCTACATGAGACCTTGCTCTTAAAAATTAGTTTATAAATACTCCCAATCTTCTCTTCTAATTTCAACAATGGACTCTGTTTCGTTCCATTTTGATCTCTTTGCTACTACGTGTGCCCTTTGGGGGACCTTTTCTCAGTAGGCCAGGAATTTTGGTGCTTTTGTGAAACAGTAAGAGAAGACACGGAAGAGACTATGAGGTTCACCCAGGAGAAGAATGCAGAATCCCTCTGGAATGAAGCATCATGAGCCTTGGTGTGAGTATAGTGGCTGGAAAAGGACACAAAGGACATTGGAAAAAGGGCTGGGGACTAAGTGTTCCCTTTAGTGCGTGATTGTGAAATTGCTCTTGCTTTCCAGGACATTTTCCTTTCAACAGTGGGGTTGGTTCACCTAAGTCAATACTTTAAAATGTTGTATTTGATGCTGGTGGTGGGAGTAGAATGAGGATTTGAAGCCTAGGGGTCAAACCCAGTTGGATTTCAGGCTAAAAGCGCCACCCTCCATCCAAGCAGCAGGTGAATTCAGCATGGTTTCCCAAATTCTGAAGAGAGGAACAAAGAGAAAACCTGGGCCCAGCATGAACAGGGGAGGGTTTTTGGAACACTAGCAGAAACTAAGAGGGATATTGTGGAGACCACACTGAGATTGGAATTTCAATTTGAGGGAAATGCACGGCTGGGTACTGGATGTTCCAGGCAGAAAACCAGATCTGTGCAATATTATGCTGGCTAACTAAACTGGGAAAATGTTTTTGAATTTCCCAGTAAATATTAAGCAGCAACTCAGCTTTTAAGTAGACACCACATGTTTTACATAGATATCATACCCACCAAGTCTACTGCAAAGATTCCATCATGAAATAGACATGCTCTTATGGAAGCTACTTTGGCTGGGGATTGCCCAATCTGAACCCCTTGACAAGAGCTAATTAGAGAAAAACAAAATTGAAGTAATCATATAAAATGGTTGCTGGAGAAAGGATGTTGGCACCCGGATAAAGCCTATCAGGGAAACAATAAATGGACGAAAAGTTATGAGTAATTATATGAAAGTCTACTAAACACATTTAAAAAGTAAGGGTTCTCCCTAAAGTCGTTGCCACAGAGAAAGCTGTTTTTTCAGCTATGGAGTCAGCCATGAAAATGTGAACAACATAAACAGAGTACTTTGAAATAATATAATAGTAGACCAAAATACAATTAGATTTCTCGTGTAAGAGAACACTCTAAAATTAGGCAATGTGGATTAGTGGTGGCTATCCCTCTGTTCCAGGGAGTAGCACAGAGGAACATAGAAATGAGCAGCATAGAAAGCAACAGATCTTTCATCCATCTCCCATGGGGCTAGACCTGCATCCAAAAACCCTAACCACAAAGAGAAGAAAGAAAAGCCAGACTTGTAATTTGCTATTAGTACACTTTTACTCCATTGCTGGAGCAAGAAAGAACACTTGAGTATAAACAGTAGGGAATGCTGTCTCGGGACGGTTGGAGTGGGATGAACTACTCTAAAGTGGCTAAGCTATCAAATCATTCACAAATGGTGTTTATGTGTAGAGGAGAAGAGAAGTCACTCTAGTGACTATATGAGGGGAGTAAGGCAATGGTCTCTACACGCCCTTAAGCTGTAGACCCCTCAGTTGCCCAGGAATAGTAAATGCCATACCTTTTTCTACACACACACACACACACACACACACACACACACACACACACACATACACACACACACACTGAGAGAAAGAGAGACAGAGACAGAGAGAAAAAGAGAGAGAGGTCTCATTTTGCTCTGATAAGAACCATAGAGTCAACATGCTGCTTTGCTATTTACATTTCTTCTTTAGTAGTGATCATTCAACACTGTAAATGATACTCAGCCATACACAAAGAACTACAGATAACCCAGGAATACTGAGAGTAAAAGAAATAGTCTTCTCCAGGCAAGAGCACCCAGGTGGTTATCTAATACCAAATAATGGCCCTGAAAGTGGACATATAAATAGCATTATACAAACTGAACAGGTTATATTTAGGAATATATATACATATATATGTACATACACATATATATATGTATATGTATATAAAAACAATTAATGAATATTCATCCATATTTAGGAATGTATATATGCTTGTAACAGTTCATGAAAAAGAAGCTATGAGCTTGAAAGAGCAAGGAGGGACACATGAGAACATTTGGAGGGAGGGAACATAGAGGGAAATGATGAAATCATACTATAATTTCGAACAAATGAAAGAAGTGATACTTTAAAAGATATAGATTCAAACCTAGTTTAACTTTCCGTAATGTTTAAGGAAATGATGCCAATACCTCTCTGGACTGTGGGTAAATATCTAGGATGTAATCAGGTTTTTGTTACTATGTTTCCGTTGTCCTAAAATCACACTCTTAGGCATTATCATTGTTGTTGTTGCTGTTACTTGGTGTTCTTAAGACAGTGTCCCCTCATACTCAGAGCAGTCCTCTTGCCTCAACTTCCCATGTATTGGGATCAGAGGCATGGGGACCATGACTTGGTTGCTTTAATTTCTGTAGCATAGACTGTTAAGGATGGGGTTGTTGCACCAAAGAAGAGAAAAAGCTGAAGAAGAAGCTCACAAAGTGGCCTGTCACAGCGCTGCAAACGACAGCGCATAACAAGAGACTCGTGAATAAGAGACAATGGGTTGGGCTGTAGAGATGGCTCAGTGGATAAAGTGCTCTTCTCAAAAGCGTTAGGACTGAGTTCAGATCCCCAGTTCCCATGTAGACGCTGAGCGGTCATGGAGTCCTGACTAATGCCAGCATCCACAGGATCCTGTGGGCGAGCTGCCTAGCTAGACTAGCTATAGTTCCTCAGGCTCTGGGTTCAAGAAGAGACCAGGCCTCAGCCAATAAAAGGGACAGCCACTGAAGAAAGCATCTGACATCACTTCTAACCTATACACCCATGCACCCACAGGCACACTGGTAGTCGTGTATACACACACACACACACACACACACACACACACACACACACACACTCTGCATACATCGATGAAAAGAGGAGACAGCATGTTCTGTGACTGGCACAGCACAGCCATGCTGTCTGCATCTGCCCCAGCTCCCCCTCTCCCCGTTCTCACAGACAGAAAGAGCTCTGAACACCCACAGGGAGCATGCAATAGCAGGAGCCTGCAAATGCCCCTTCTGGTGGCTTCAGTGTGTGTAGGGGGCAGGGTGCTATCTTGCTCTCTGCAGCTCTCCACAAGAAAAAAACAAACATCCTTAGAAAGGGAGTTTGGAGCAAATGGTCCATTTCCCCCACTTTAAAGGGTATAGAAAGAAATATGAGATACAAATGGAAAATTGTCTCCATGAAAAGGTGTGTGCTTGTCTTTGAGTAACTCTTGCCAATGAGTCATGAAATACATGCAGAAGCAGGTTTCCCATGGCACTCTGACCTTGATGCACAGACCTGAGTTTTAATAATAAGTTAATTTTGCTTTTTTGACTCAAGTATATTTTCATAATTTGAGGGAAATGGTTGTAATTTTTTTCTGAGGAAGAGGAGGTATATGGTTAGAGTCTAGCTGAGGCTTTCTGAGGAATGGCCAGTTGCTCATGTTATCTATTCCATAATCCATCATTTTGCAACACAATCAAGATCCCAAGCTTGTCATACTTTTATCTCTTAAATACATTTGTAGTTACTAGATGATTCTATATTCTGTTCATATAGCTAATTGTTAATTTGTTATGAATGTGCTATTGTTTCCATTATAATATAACACAGGTTGAGACACCCCTGCTGTGAGATGTTCTGTATGGCAAATGTGTTGCTCCGTTTGGTCAATAAAACACTGATTGGCTAGTGGCTAGGCAGGAAGTATAGGTGGGACTAACAGAGAGGAGAAAAGAAAGAACAGGAAGGCAGAAGGAGTCACTGCCAGCCGCCGCCAGGACAAGCAGCATGTGAAGATGCCGGTAAGCCAAGAGCCACATGGCAAGGTATAGATTTATAGAAATGGATTAATTTAAGCTATAAGAACAGTTAGCAAGAAGCCTGCCATGGCCATACAGTTTGTAAGCAATATAAGTCTCTGTGTTTACTTGGTTGGGTCTGAGCGGTTGTGGGACTAGAGGGTGACAGAGATTTGTCCTGACAGTGGGCCAGGCAGGAAAACTCTAGCTACACACCCCACAGAAAAAGCTCGCCAGTATCACACTGATTAACAAGTGTTTTCTAAGATTTGACTGATAGCACTGCCTTATTTCCAGGATATAAATATGCATGGTATATCTGGTCTAGACATAGTGTTCTCACTGCAAGCGGATATGTGAAATAACACGTGTTGGTCACCTTGACTCAGCCACCCACAGTCTGTGCATGTTTTAAAACAGCATGTGTACCATGCATGGCATTTCTATTTGTCACTTAAAATGATAACAAAGAGAACGCATGTCAGAGGCAATGTGACAGATCATTTGTCTAGTGTTGCAAGCTTTTAATCCCAGCACTCAGGAGACAGAGGCAGGCAGATCTCTGTACCTTTGAGGTCAGTCTGACCTATATACCCAACTGTAGGTCAGCCAGGGCTGCATAGTAAGATCCTGTTGGGAAAAAAGAAAAAAAAAAAAAAGGCCATGTCTGCAGCTACTGGTGTGATATCAGCTTCTCAACCTATAAATCAGCAACTAAAGATTTTTTAAGCTCACCATTATCTCTTCCTTGAAAATTATCTGTGACATTGTCTCTGTTCTCTTTGTTATCATTTTAATTGACAAATAGAAATTATATAATGTATGGTACTAATGCTGTTTGAAAACATGCACAACCTGTGGGATGCTGAGTCAAGGTGACCAACACACATTATTTATTTCACATATCTGGTTGCAGTGAGAACAGTTATAATCTAATTCCTCACAATTCGCCACATGCGGTACATTATTGTAAACCATGTCTCTTGAGTTCTTCCCCCTGCTCATCCAGTTGGAATCTCACATTCTTTGACCTACATCTCTTGTTTCATTTCCACAAAGGCCCTGGTAACCACCATTCTACTTTCTGTCTCTGAATTTAGGTTTGCCATTGCACATAGAAGAAGAAACAGAGTAGTCGTCTTTACATTTGACATATATCCCTTAACCTAGTGCCACCTGAATTCATTCACATTTTCACAAGTTACCCAAACGTCACTCCTTTTATGGCTGGACAGCATTCTATTATATATACTGGCCACATTTCTTCACCCATTGCTCATGGGTGAACACTTGAATTGGAGCTGTATGCCACTGTAGGGAAAGCTGCAATGGAAACATAGGAGAATGTATCCTTCCTATCTCCTTTGATTATGCTACCACATGATCTGACAGTTGCTTCACTGGGTATGTATTAAAAGGACACCAAAGAGACACACTTTATCTTATGTGTCCAGTTGAGTAGATCATCTGTGTATGCAAAGATTTAGCCATCAATACCCTTCCTTGGTGGTACAAGGTTCTTCATGGTTCCCTTTCCTCCTGATAGATTCCCTAGTACTTTTTTAGTAATAGATGCCTTGTATTCTTAACTTCTAGCCAATTAAAGTGGTATTATGTTTATATATATGTATATACATATATATATTTATAGTCCTTGAAAATGTATTTCTGACGTTTTGTGTTATCTTGCCAAAACTGTGTCAACTTTATTTTTATTTAAAAATTCTTGCTTTCTCTGATGCTTTCAGGAAAAATGTTATCTCTTGCCATATTCTATCTATTTTTAATAATTTTTTTCCAAAATAAGCACTTAAGTCTGCACATTTTCTCTAAATTCTGTATGAGTAATACTCATGATTTTTGAGATATACATATTTTGTGTATATATAGACACATGTGTATCTGTGTGCCATCTGTATGTATGTATATACATATAAAACATATATATCATATAACATATATGTTATCTTGATTAAAGTATTTCTAAATTCTGAAATCTCTCTTGGTTCATAATTAGTTTTGTCACCTGCAAAGCACATCTTGTTCAAAATAATTTCAAGGAACTAGAGAGATGCTCACTGGCTAAGGCCATGGACTTCTCTTACAGAGAGCCCAAGTCTGGCTCCCAGCACCCACATAAGGTGACTCACAACCACCTGTAATGCCAGCTCCAGGGTTCCAATGCTCTGTCTGGCCTCCAAAGCACCTGGGCTCATGTGTACACACACACACACACACACACACACACACACACACACACACACACACACACACACGTGTGCACACACACAATTAAAATAATGACATTAATAACTTTCATTAATGATTTCTGAGTGTGTCTCAGCCCTACAGACTTCTTCAGGGCTTCTCTGTCCTACACAGTTGCCAGATGAGAGCCATGAATATACCAGGTGTCCCCCAGGACTTGTCCCAGACCCCTGCCTTGGCTGTACACCCCACACCAGATAAGCACCAGAGTCCTCTTTTCTCAACTAGATGTCTTTTATGAAGAGTTGCTCGAAGACCGATCCTTCTCGTCACTCACTTGCTCTTTAGCTAAAGCAGCCTGCTCTCTCTGAGTGAGGAAAGAGGTCAGCATACAACAGAATATAGAATGTCCACCCTTCAGCATGGTGTGGACGAACCAAGTCTGGAAATGCTCACACTCTGCGGGGGACGCATTTAAAGGACACAATGCTGGCAAAGCGACCGAACTAAATGAGTGCAATTATGTTGACAAATGCAAGAGGGAAAAAAAACCTGACAGACATTTTACCTGTAGAACAATCAACAGTTCGCAAAGAAGGTTGGAAGGGAGGAGAATGAAGTTGATTTTCCTGTCGACTAGAAAACTAGGAACATCCTAGCAGAGCAAATCACAGGATGAGACTCCTTTTTACCTTTGTAATGTTGGCTAAGCCTCAGTACAGGGAACAAGAGATAAGAACTCTGCATTCCAAAGCAGAGTGACCCAGAAACTGCCAGACATCTCTCCAGGGATTTCCTGGAACTAGACCAGTTGTGTCTCTTGCTCATCCCTTATCAGCAGAACACAGGATTGATGGAGGATGAATCTGTGAGGGTACTTGGAGTAGCTGGTGGGCATCTTCCGGATAACTATAGGAGGAGCAGTGCTGACCCTTCCTCCCACCGAGCGACAAAGAGGTGGCGTGTTCTGAAGTAGACTGGCATGCCTCTTGCCACCTGAGGCTCAACCAACTGCTGAGACGCTTTCCATCAGAGCACCACAACCAAATGGTAAGAGGTCATAGTTGCGGGTCCTGGAATTTGGAAACATCGACCAAAGAGAAAAGAAACTCAGAAGGACCCGAGTGATGGGAAAGTAGAGGCAAAAACCAGAGAACGGGAAGAACAAAGGCTTCCCAGAACCTCCACAGTAAAGCCTAAGCTGGGAAGAGAGAGAAGTTTTGAACTTGACTAGAACCCTTAATTGTCTGAAAGTGGGTGAGTCTTGCTGGGATACTAAGGCCCAAGGAAGGTAGATGTGGCAATTACATATGTGTGTATGTTGAGCACAACAAAGAAATGTTTGCTACTCATTGCTGTGGCATGTTCTCTATGCTGTGAATGTGTTGCTCTGATCGGTTAATAAATGAAGTGCTGATTGGCCAGTAGCCAGACATGAAGCATAGGCAGGACAGAAAGGAGAATTCAGGGAACAGGAAGGCTGAGTCAGGAGACACTGCCAGCCACCGCCATGAGAAGCAGATACTAAGATACCGGTAAGCCAGCCGGGCGATGGTGGCACATGCCTTTAATCCCAGCACTCAGGAGGCAGAGCCAGGCGGATCTCTGTGAGTTCAGGCCAGCCTGGGATACCAAATGAGTTCCAGGAAAGGCGCAAAGCTACACAGAAAAACCCTGTCTCGAAAAACCAAAAAAAAAAAAAAAGATACCGCTAAGCCACGAACCACGTGGCAACTTTTAGATTAATAGAAATGGGTGAATTTAAGATATAAGAACTAGATAACAAGAAGCCTGCCCCAGTCATACAGTTTATAAGTAATATAAGCTTCTGAGTGATTATTTTATAAGTGGGCTGCAGGACTGCAGGGCTTGGTGGGACCCAGAGAGAAGCTCTCCAGCTACAACTCATACCCCTTTAAGCTTAGTCTATTTAATCAAAAGCAAAGAAAGCATGAAAATAGATTTGCATAACTTAACATAATAAGAGTATGGATCATTACAAGTAGAAGTATATTTAATAAATCTTTATATGTATTTCTGGGTTTTTTTTACTTTGACTATTAATAGGAATTACACAAATTGGTTTCCTAACATTGTTCTACCCATCAGATCAATAATTGATGCATTAATGTTTGATATTTTCCTCCATATTGACATACTATTTTCTAGTATACGTCACTCTTCCATTAAGGTGTAATTATGTTGAAATATAGTTTTTTAGGTTTTGATGTTCCATCTTAGCTAAATCTGTAAAGAGATTTTAAATTTTTCATTATTTCTCTCATTTACATTAAAACCATACTATCATTAATTTTATTGCTTCTCTAAAATGTTTCTTTCTATAAAAATAATTTTCTTTTCACTTTCTTTTGGTGGTCCAGGTAGTTATTTGCATTACCAAAATGCAGTGCTAATATAAAAATCCATCAACATATGAGTTTGTAACATAGTTTTTTTTATTTTTCTTTATTAAGAAATTTTCTACTCACTCCACATGCTATTCACAGATCCCCCCTCCTCCCTCCTCCCATCCTCTAGCCGTCTTTCCCAAGCCACTCCATATCCCCACATCCCTAAGCAGGTCCAAGCCCCTTCCCACTGCACCAAGGCTGTGCAAGATGTCACACCTCAGGCACTGGATTCTCAGAAACTTGCCCATAGACCAGGGACAGATCCCGATCCCCCTGCCTGGGTGCCCCCTAAACAGTTTGAGCCAAACAAGCATCTTTCGTATCCAGAGAGCCTAGTCCAGTCCCATGGGGGCTCCACAGCCACCAGTCCACAGTTCGTGGTCTTCCATTAGTGTGGCCGGTCATCTCTGTGCATCCTCTCATCATGATCTCAACATCCCCTACCTACAGAATTTCTCTGCTCTCTCATCAGTTGGATTCCCAGAGCTCAGCCTGGTACCTGGCTGTGGATCTCTGCATCTGCCTCCATCAGTCACTGGACAAAGGCTCTATGATGACAGCTAGGTTATTTGCTAGGCTGGTCACCAGAGTAGACCTGTCCAGCCACCCTCTGGACCACTGCCAGCAGACCAAGACACTGAAGACAGCTTATGTTGGAGAGGATGTGGAGCAAGGGGAACACTCCCCCACTGTTGATGGGAATACAAACTTATACAGCCACTCTGGAAATCAGTATGGCGATTCTCAGAAAATTGGGAATAAGTCTTCCTCTAGACCCAGTTATACCACTCTTGGGCATATACCCAAGGAATGCTCAATCTTACCACAAGGCCACATGCTCAACTATGTTCATATCAGCATTATTCGTAATAGCAAGAACCTGGAAACAACCTAGATGCCCCTCAACTGAAGAATGGATAAAGAAAATGTGGCACATATACACAATGGAATACTACTCAGCAGTAAAAAACAATGATATCATGAAATCTGCAGGCAAATGGATGGAACTAGAAAATATCATCTTGAATGAGGTAACCCAGACTCAGAAGGACAAACACAGTATGTACTCACTCATAAGTGGATACTAAATGTGAGGGAAGGGATGGCCAGACTACAACCCACAACTCCAGAGAGGTTAGCTAACAGGATAACATAGTTCTTAATGATTGACAAATCAATCAAATCTTGAAACACTACAGGTTTGCATATCCCTGTTGCCAGTGTTTTGAAATTTCCAACATTGAGCTTACACATGTTTACCAGGGACAGTTCTTGTGTGGTAAGGGAGGTTTTCCACTTATAATGTCCTGTTATCCAACAGAAAGCATTGGAGAGTAGTGTCTTTTCCCTCACTGAAGAGCAGTGCCCTCCCTCTCACTATCAGAGAGTTCTCTGTGAGCTGACAAGAACGTCCCACATAAAAACAGCTGGCAAGAGCAGCAGCCTAAATGCAACTATCCAAACACCACAAACCTGCACCATTTTTCTCTGATACTCAGAGCCTTCCAAGTCTCTAAGACTGACAAAATGCAATTGGACTTGGGATGGGGAAACAGGAAGCCTCCAGTATACACACACCCTCTTAATAACAGTGCCTTTCCTCTCAATGGCGATTTAAGACCACTTTCTCTGTCTTGGACCCTGGCAATCCCATTCCCTCTATAGTCATATCTTCACTCCAGACAACAGTGCTTCATTGAGACCCTCTTTCAGATAACCTCATGCTGTCTTCCATTCAGAGGACACAACTGGTCTCCAGATACCTATATCTTTGCTGTTATTTTCAGACAACCAAGTATCCCCCAATGTAGTGTGCCCCTCCTTATGACCCTCAAGCCAAGACAGCATCAGATCATGTTCTTGTTTTTCTCTCAACAATCCTCAGTCTCAAACCCTTAAGCTTTCATACATAGAGAGAATAAATGTCTAGTCTGTAAGAATAATCTTTTTTTTTAATGAGCACAATCTTGGAACATGGAACATATCTTAGAAAAATATGACAAAAAGAATAAGAGGAAGACTGAGTCTAACCCTCGCATTTATACAATGCCAGTATTACAGTCAGATAGCCCCAACCTTACTCCAAAGCATGCATCAGGAGGATTGGGCTATCACTATCAATATCACAGAGGGTGAACAGGAGTGCCCAGGAAGACAACTGGTCTATTTCCACTCTCTTCTTATCCCCTAGAGAAACATGCATGGGCTGGGCACTGCTCAACTCTATTATGAACATGCTACAGCCAGGCCTTCACTGTCCAGCAGTGGTCATTCCCTTAGCAGTAATGTGAATGTTGTCTGGCCAGAGGAGCCTCACAACCTTGCTAGAAACCACTGAAAACCTGGCAAAAAGTTGAAATCACACACTAACCCTCCTTGTCATGAACAAGGGAAACCGCATCTCTTAAGTGGTGTGCAGTCTAGTAATTCAGACGATGCAACCAGCGGAATAAGAGAAAGGCATCTCATACTTACAAGCGAAGGACCCAAATAGATGTGGGGATTCATTGAATAATAAAGGTGGAATCTCTAACAAAGGTAGAAAGCACTCAAACTTAACAGTGAGACTATGATCACCTAGAAAAAAAAAATGTCAAAACCAAACATGCTTTCACATATATGTGAAATTCCAAACACATCAAAGATTCCACTTAAGTTGTAAAACAATAGCAAAGTAATTGAATATATACTTATGTATGTTATCCTATTTTTGAAATATAAATGGGAACATACTAGGTACACTGCCCTGCATCCCATGTTGACAATCACTAATAAGAGCATGTACACACGCATATGTATATATGCATTATATATATCCAAGTGACTAACCATATGTGTGCAGGTGTTTTTTGTGTATAAATACATGTGCACATATATATACAAACACCTGTACACACATATTAAGCCACATGTATATTTTATTTATATTGCATACATGGATATATACTATAACATTGAAAGCTGAGTTTAATTGAATTTTGAAGCTCAACATTATAGCAACAACTGGAAATGAACATTTTTCTTTACTATAAACTTTCTCCTAACTCACATGGATTTTCACATCATGTTCTGGTTATTTTATTTTCCTCATACAAATGCTGAGTGATACATGTTAATTCTCCTCCATTACTTGGAAAAACAGACCCAGGCATAATAAGACAGTCTCTTCAGGTCTTTCACAAAATTAATTGGTAATCTCCTGTTTCTCAAGGAAAAATACTTTCATTAATTATCTTCAGAATTGTTCCATGAAGTGGCAATTAACCTTCATTTTCACCTCTCTTATTAATCCCAAAGTGGGAGCCAGTGGCTAATTGCTGAAGCTCTCACATCCTACTATGTACCCAGGCTCCTCAACATCTCATCACAGAGGCAAGGAAATAGTAGAGGGTTTCAACACCGAGCGGGTATGGGGTAGGTGTGGGAGGGGAGCAGGTACCTGGAGTGAGCCCACAGGAAGAAAAAAAATGCATAAGTTGATGTTCAGAACACTTAGTTCTTTTTTATTCCCCACCCTCAGCATTACATCCACAATGGTGATTTCCCAATGAACACTCAAAACGGCCAGAGAATATATGTGATCAGTCACTCAGATGGGGGAATTCAGACTTGCCACTAGTTAACAGCAGCGTGGTTTGAGAAGTTAGGCCCGGGTCTACATAGTCCCTCTGATTTCTCTGTCCTAAGTGGGCTGTCCCTGCAAAACGATCCCCTCTTCCAGACTGGAGGGTCTCCGAAGCAGCTGCACTCTGTGTGAAACATGAGATTCACCCTGTCTTCTCCTCACTCTGAATCCGCAAAATACTAAGAATATTTCCAAGTCATTTGGATATGATCATTCAAGGGATGTCAGCAATGAAAGAATGAAGTGTTCTTCTTGCTGCAACTCGGAGCTCCCTTCCCTCAGGGCAGGGAGAGGAAGCAGTGAGGCAGGCAGAGTTGAGATGTTTGTGACACTGGGTTGGTACTTAAGCGATGAGGGGAGGGAAGCATCATCCTCTAGGAGTCTTGGTAGATCATCAGCTCCATGGGCGAACAATAGACCAAGAGGACCAAGACAGCAGCAGAGGGGGATAACATTCCAGAAGCACTGGCAACTTTTCATGGCAAGGGAGGGGACAGCTCATCAGCAGAGATGCAGAGACCACGCCCAAGTAGCATTGACTGGTTTCCTTCTGAACTTACAACAGATCCTGGCAGAGTTTGCAAACTCCAGCAACTAGTCCTCTCCCGCACTGTGCCCGGGAATAAGGGTATAAAGGCTTTGTGCCCAACCTGAGCTTATGACATGTGAGTGAAAAGACAAGGGCAAACTTGAGATACTGAAATGCCAAGTTGGATCCCCAGGATATATTGATTGCACATCCACAACAAATGTTTTAAATTTTTAACATAAATGAAAACATTGCCTCTATCATTTTGCAATATATATATACATGTATTTATATTTATTTAATACCTAAATAATGACCAGTAATGCATACACAGCCTGAGCCCAGGTCACTTTCTGCATGCACTTTGAGTGTCTTGGTTGTTACGAAGGGACCCTTTCTCCTATGTGGCCCTGAGTTCGTTAAAAAGTACCAAGGAAACTGACAATAAGGATAAAAAGGACAGCATTACTATGGCTGATCTAGAGGCTCCAACAATAACGTCCACTTGCCATCTGTGTCGATCTCAAACTCAGTTAAAGTCAAACAAAAGAGGAAATTCTGTTCATTGGTCACAGCCCCCCCCTCTCCTGTGGTGACTGGCAGCAGGTGGCCGTCACCCTGGGTAGCTGGCTGTGTGAACAGTGCTCTCCCAATGGCACATCAAGGCAAGTGAAGGTGGCTGCAGAGCGTCACTTGGTGAGCGTTCTCCATGGAGTGTCTTGAATTTTTCCCTCGATGAAAGATGAAGTTCCTCGAGATTTCAGTCTGTTATTTCCTTGGTGCAATGGCACCTGTAGGTAGCATGTGGTGATTGGTTTCTATAAACAGTCTCTAGCTTGTCAGATGTGGTGATAGAGTGTGTATCCCAATAAACTTGCCCGAGGATCAGAAGACAGAGCCAGCCACTAACTTAGACACAGAGCCAGGCAGTGGTGGCACACACACCCTTAATCCCAGCACTTGAGATCTCATGCCTTTGCTTGGGAAGCACACACACGCCTTCAATCCCAGGAAGTAATATGACAATGCAGAGAAAGTTATATAAGTCCTGAGGAAACAGGAACTCACTCTCTTTAGGCCGAGGATTTCGTAGAGGTAAGAACTAGTGGCTGGCTGCTCTGCTTCTCTGATCTTTCAGCTTTCACCCTGATATCCAGCTCTGGATTTTTTGTTAAAAGACCATCTAAGATTCGAACAATAGTAAAAACATATTTTTTAAGGTACAAGTGAATTCTTGGGGGAAAGAAAAGAGAAGGTCACAGTGTTGGGGGAAGTGGAGGAAGAGGAAACCTGATGGGCACACAATCCTACTCCCCAAATGAAGAGGACACTGTAGAAAGAGAATGGAAGAGAAGATTCTCTTGGTAGAATTCTTCTTGACAATGCCCACGCTAAAACTACATTCCTCCAGAGAGTGCAAGCTTCTTGCTAAACTGGAGGTGTCCCACTCACTCCTTCGCAGGCACACTGAAGTGTCCAGAATCACATTCATTTTTGAATAGTAGTCAACAGAAGGAGAGAAAGTCAACCCATATTAGCTATTAAGACATTTTTGAGTGATGAAAACGAACTGACATCACTGATTCACAATTTGTCATTGCAGGAAACCTAAAGGCACCAGACTTGAGAAATCACTTCATTAACCATGTTCCTGTCTTCAGTGGCCTTTTGGAAAGGAGGAGGATTAGTGGCCTTCTCTTTAAAAACATTCACATTACCAATCCCCTTAAATCGCTTATTTCTGTGTTGTGCTACATGGTCGTCATTTTCCCCTTCCATTCTAACTTGCTGGCTCTGACTTTTCTTCACCTAGAAATTAAAGTCCTTCAGGGAAGCCAAGCTCAAAGCAGAGCAGCTGTTCAGAGCTGAGGCAGGCACAGGAAGTCGTGAAGTGGTTTCCTTAGCAATGGGAATTACTTGAATGCTCTAGCTCTCAGGATCCAGTCTCTTGGCTTCTCTCTGCTTGCTACCATCCCTCACGACTTCATTCACAAATTTATTTTTCTCCTGCCCTTAAATACATCTTTGATATTTACCTTAGGAGATAGTTGAACTTGACTTACTGTTTTCGTCAAAGGCACCATATTTATGATCGTGAGCATCATTTACCATCTTGTGACAGTGTTTCTTGCCGTCATTGGACAGACTGGCTAGATGGTGGCCCAAAAGACCTCGGGTTCTATTTCCTGGACTATGTAAATAGTATTACCTTGTTTGAAAATCTGGACTTTGTAGGTGTGATTAAGTTAAAGACACTGGCCTAGAAAGCCGGCCCGGGCCTAACCTATCAACTCCCTAAATGTCATCCTACACTATAAGTTTGTTGTTCTGTTCTGTTGGTTGGTTAATTGGTTGTTTTTTTAGATAGGGTCTCAATGAAGCTCTGACTGGCTTTGAACCCACTATGTAGCAAAGAATGAGTTGGAACTATTCATTCTCATGTCTCCACCCTGCAAGTGTGCCACCATGGTCAGTTTTACAGTGTTGAGGATTTAACTCAAGACTCCTGGCAAGCTAGGCAGGCATTCTACCAATTAAACCACATCCCTAGTCCTATTGTACATCTCTTATAAAGCACACACACACACACACACACACACACACACACGCACACACACACGCACACATACACACACACATATATACACATACACACACACACACACACACACACACACATGCATGCACACAATGAAAAGATGGAAGTGGATTTGAACAAAGCAACTAGAAGTCCAGAAGTGCCAGCAGCCCACAAGATGGCAGAGACAGGGAAACATTCCTCATTTGAGCATCTAGAGGGAGCACAGCCCTATGCACACCTGGAATTCAGGCTCCTGGACTCCAAAACAATGAGAAAATACACTTTCATTGTCGTAAAGCCATCATATCTGTAGCTATGTTTTATGACAGCCATAGGAAAGTGCTATATCAATAATAATTTAAAAGTATCATTAACTTTACAAGAATTAAGAAGGAATGTGGTCACATAGATATGAAGGCAAGCCCAAGAGTGGACTCTTTTAGGGGTAAGCACTTTCATGATCATAATAAAATATGGCTAATTCTCAACACTAGAAATCATCCCACACCTCTGCTCCATGACCACCCCTCCCAACTTGTTCCTGGACACTGAGCTATTCCCTCTGGACTAACTCCTGGAACTAGTAACTTTTTCCAGAGCTGAAATAAAAGAACATTGGCTCTCATCATCTCTCAATAGAATCCCTTCTTTGTCTCAGAAGGAGTGGAGTCACTCCATCCCTGGTCCTCGGTCTGTAGACCAGCAGTACTATCTAGGACAAACAAACATAGACGCCACCCTCTCTAGCTCTGCACCTGACAGAGGAGAAGGCTCTCTGTCCTGGGCCATCTGGGTGGGCTGCCACACAGAGAGAGAACAGCTGTGCAGGAAGAGAAGGAGGAGAAGTTTCCAGCTGCCAACTGACAACATGCAATGATGTGCAGGCATCTCATAGACTCCCTAGTCCTCAAGTGTTCACTAAGCATGTGGGGTTTGGTATAAATGAGTTTGCATAAAGGGAAAGAAAAATACAGGTTATTTTTGGAGCTCTACCCCGTGCTGGTTTAGATATAGATCTGCTGTAAGTGAGACCATGACGATCTGAGGAATGTTCAATAGAACTTCCTCCCCTGGTATAGGCTCAAAGGTTGTTCTACTCAAGCACACATGGAACAGGACTCCCGATGCTTCCTGGAGTGTCAAGAGTCCTTCCTGCCCCACCAACTGAAGGACTAGGACAAACACTGCAGGACCACAGACTGTGTCACTTGGGGGAAGAGATAGAAGAGTGTGGTGGTATTGTGTTCCCCAAAATACTGTTCACCCTAATAAATTTATCTGGGGTCAGAGAACAGAACAGCTACTAGATACAAAGGCTAGAAAATGGTGGCACTCACACCTTTAATCCTAACATTCCAGAGATAGAAATCCCTCTGGATCTCTGTGAGTTCAAGGCCACAATGCAAACAGGCAGGCCTGGTGACTCACGCCTTTAATCCCAGAAAGTGAGCCTTTAATCCCAGGGAGTGGTGGTAGAAAGCAGAAAGGTATATAAGGCGTGAGGACCAGAAACTAGAAGCATTTGGCTGGTTAAGCTTTTAGGCTTTTGAGCTACAGTTCAGCTGAGACCCATTCTGGATGAGGACTCAAAAGCTTCCAGTCTGAGGAAACAAGACCAGCTGAGAAGTTGGCCAGGTGAGGTTAGCTGTGGCTTGTTCTGTCTCTCTGACCATCCAGCATTTCACCCCAATAACTGGCCCCAGGTTTGATTTTATTAATAAGACTAAGATTCATGCTACAGAACAGTCAAGGTTGGGAGCAAAGAAATGAGAAAAGGCTTAGAAATGTTTCCAATCCTCTGGAGGGGGGGAACCTGATGGCATCCCTTGGGGCTCTAACTCTCACTTCTGGGGATACTCAGAAGGAGAAAAGAGACACCATGATAGGTTCCTTATTCTGTGACCAGCACTGTCCTGAACACTCTGTGTCTGGTGTTTCATGAATACAAATAGTACAATCCTCCTTGTGATAGCCAGTCTCCCAGAAGACGAGCCTCTGTTGATGACTTGGGTGATTGTCTAGGATAAGTGAGGAGAGGAGACCCACTTTACCTATGGGTGTCGTGTTGCGGGGCTGAGTTCCTGGACTGAATAGAAAGGATAAAGTGAGTTGAGTGCTAGCTGAAGATGCTTTCTGCTCCTTGACCATGGATGCCATGTGTCCAGGAGCCTAATGTCCCTGTCACCACGTCTTCCCACACATGATGGACTGCACCTTGAAACTGTAAACCAAATAAAATGCTTCCTTCCCTAAGCTGCTTTTCTTGGGTATTTTATTACATCAGTGAGACAAGGGGCTAAGACACTCCTACAACTGATAGCTCCCCATTTCTACAAACAAACAAAAAAAATGAACTGAAACCATGTAGGCAGAAAACGGGGAAATTAAATTTTGACCACCTTCTGCATGACTCCAAAGTCTAGCTCCTTAGGGTACCCTGCCAATGTTCCTGCCATTAGACAAAATCTGAAAAGTCCTTCAAATAAATGATGCTTCTATTTCTTTGTGATCAGTGAAGTAAGTAAATCAATGGTGGGCAGAGCAGATGATGTAAAGAACAGGATTTTTTGTTTGTTTGTTCAGGTTTTTTTTTTTGAGACTATGAAAGCAATTTTAATGTTATGGAGTGGTCAGATTTACTTACTTTCACTTTCAGGACAAGGTAAACTAAAAATTCTCCAATTTCACCTTTGCTTACCAGCCTTAGCCTCGTCTATGCATATGTATCATTCTATCAGGACAGAAATATGTGGTTCAGGCAACCGTCCTTTTTGAAGTTCTGTCTTCACTCGTCAAGGTGTTATGCTTTTGCGATGAAAATTAGTTGGGGAAAAAAGTGTATGTTTACATAGTAAGGCCAACATCATCACTTTTGCAGGAAAGCCATATGCATATATTACATATACCAGATCCGGTAGTATGTGAAATAAAATTGAGCATGGTATTACTAAAATGTGTTGGCCCTGGTGAATTCTGGGAAAGAGTACTGCAACAGAAAGGCTGGGAGTGAAAAGCCTGAGGTGAGCCAGCATAGGAAATGGTTCAGGAACCTAGATCTCTGCCTGGTTTGGGTTTTCTAGCAATGCGTTTGGCAGGGCAGCCTTGGACCCTTGTCTTCATATACTATGCATACACACTCCTCTCTGTGCAGAAAACCCAGCAACTTCAGACCCCCACATGCTTCCGGTACATGTACAAACCTCCCTGAACAATGGACTTGGTTCCCCAACCATGATCAAATTTTGGTGACTTCTATTCAAGTATAATTCAGTTTACTAGGTGTGAAGAAGAGAATTCCTGATCTGGACTAAAATGGATTTGCATACCTATGCAGCAAACTGTTCTCAAACTCTTCGGGAGACTCAACCATTTAACATCTTATGCCTAGAGCATGTGATTAAAATGAGACGCACAATAGAAAGGGGCATATGCAGGAAGGAAATGATTCTACCATAACCTAATCTATCAATCAAGGTAGAAGTCAGACCATGAAGCAACCAATCTCCTACTTGTTTTGAACCACATAAAGGGAACCCCAACATATAATCTGGGCCCTTGAACACCCTCATGCATGTGGCCCACTGTCAAACTTGACAGTGATATCTGTGTGAGCCTTATTTAAAGTGTTTGTATAAGGGGCCAAGAACCTGGAAACATTCAACTCCAACCAAGACCACAGTTACCATATTTGACTGCCACCCAGGCGGTGAGAAAACACTCTTTTGCCTTCTAGGTCCATTTCATTCTGATGTCAGTAGCCAGCTAAACTAGCCAGTTTGGGGAGGGGGCTGCCAGCTACAGCCTCTCTCTTCTTCCTTTGCCTGGCTCAGGAAGGATAGGTGGTGGAAGACAGGGTGCCAATGCCCTAAAGAGAAGTGGGTGGCTGCTGCTGGACACCCATTGCCAGCTGCTCTACCTGAGAGAGGGGGGGGGGGAAGATGGCTGATCACAGGTGTCTCTGCCTAACCAAGATTGGGATAAGATCCTCTGCAATCACCTGCCTCTCCTCAGAGTTATTGACGCTCTCCAGAAGGGAACCTGACTCTGATCTTTTGATTTTAAAATTTTTTTCTCCTTTTCCTTTTATTCCCACTTTCTCTTTAATTTCACATGTGTCTGAACAATAAAATGTCCATTCTTGAAATGTAAACATGGCTTATTCCGATATTGTAGCTTCACTTGGCTAGCTTGTATGAGGCAAGCAGGTGACTAGCACCAGGGGTGGGACGGGACGGGGAATTAAAAATCTCTACGTGCAATGACTACATGAGACAGTTATAAAGTGCTATGTTTCTGGCTACACTAAACCTTTGGAAGGTGAGGGGGAAGCATCTGTGCCTCTGGCTCTATGGACAAGGAAAGCCAAGTCACCCCTCCCATGCCATGACTGTTCTCCCACCTTCCAGCCTCTCTATCGGGAGTAAGCCCATGAGCAATGTGATTCTTTCCCTCCAGTAGCTTTGCTCGGCTACCTCTTTCCTCTTTAAATTTTCCATCAACCCACCGGCTTGAGTCCGACAGTTAAAAGCCATTAAGGTGTCTGCCACTAAAAGGCTCCCATGACAGAATTAAATGAAATCATGGACCTGGGCAATCCAGGTCCTTCTCAGAGCAAGACAATCCATGCATATACAGGGTCCAAAATTTGCATGATAATTATGAATACTTTTACCTTCCTTTCTGTGGCTTGACTTTATGTAGCTTTTTAAAAATATCTCATTACTAAACTCTGGGGACCTTCCGAGACTAATGCAATATTTAGACTCCAGGGTCTGACAATCCCCTTTCTGTAATGTAAATCGGCATAACTTCAATCAAAGAATCTCCTTTTAACTTTTAGACATGTGTAAAGACCATCTTATGGATTCCCCCTGTCATTTTATAAACTGCAAAGAAATAAACACTATTAGACAATGGCTCTTCCTTGACCTACTTGATTGGGCACAAGGCCTCCTGGAACCCTGTTCTTGAAGTGATTATAATAAGCTGTTACTCCTAACTATACATACAATTTATCCCCCCAACTTCCTACTCAGGTGATAACGCATGAGTCATCTCAAAAGGCTCATTAGAAGAAAATCACATTCCCCATCCTGAGAGGAGCCAAAAGCTACTGCATGTCCCCAGAGGCACCACAGCTCTAAAGATGACAGAGGTTATGGAGGAACTCAGATCTGAAGTTAAGGAAACAAAAATGGCATTACATGCTATCCATCTATGCAGAAACTGGAGATGTTCAATATCCAAAGGAGGGATTCCACAGATGATGCCCCAGAATCCATTCATTCACCCTGCTCTTTACTCTCTGAGATGTCTTTAGGGGTGGTGGGTCAGGCCAGAGTTGTTCCATTTTCTCCCCTTCTGGCCCACTGGAATTCTCCTCGGGTCTATCTTTTAAACACTAGGAAAAGTTTGACTCAGAAAAACCTAAAGAAAAGTCATATTATATCTTTTCATGGTTTATCGTGTGTGTGTGTGTGTGTGTGTGTGTGTGTGTGTGTGTGTGTGTGTGTGTGTACTAACTGAATCTAAAAGAGGATGTTGGTGTTGGATCCCCCAGAGCTGGAGTTATAGATAGTTGTGAGCCACCCAACATAGATCCTGAAAACCAAAATCGGGTCCTGTACAAGCAGCAAGCACATTGAACCATTTAGCCATTTCTCCAGCCCCTATCATATTTTATTGCATGGCTCAATTATGAACTGGGGAACAAGATAGTCCCAAAATGGCATCCTTAACTAAAATACCATATAATCAATTCTATCATTTCTGTAAAAGACAAGAGAAGTGGTCTGAGATCCCATACATGCAGACATTCAAGGCCCTCTACCAAGACACCTCTATCTCCCAAGGAACCAGGGAAGACCCAGGAGATTGTAACACCCAACAACCACCAGTGACAAAACAAAAGAAGAGAAAGGAGCCTTTTAGAGATTTTTTTATGCTTTACGATGCTTAATCTTCATCGTCAACCTGACTAGATTTAAAATCACCATGGTAACATACCTCAGGGATTAACCAAAGAGGGAAGGCTCACAATAAATGTTGTGAGTAACACCATCCTCAGGGCTTGAGTCCCAGGCCAGAAAAAGAAGACAGGAAGCTGAGCATCGAAGTCCATCATGTGACTCTCTGCCTCAAGTTCCTGCTGCCATCCTTCCCCTGCCATGATACACTGTGTTCCCTCAAACTGTGGGCCAAAGTAAAGGCTTTCATCCAGGCACTACTACATTACCTTTCAAGAAAAGAGAACGTGGGGGCTGGAGAGATGGCTCAGAGGTTAAGAGCACTGACTGCTCTTCCAGAGGTCCTGAGTTCAATTCCCAGCAACCACATGGTGGCTCACGACCATCTGTAATCAGATCTGATGCCCTCTTCTGCCCTGCAGTCATACATGCTGTATACATAATAAATAAATAAATCTTAAAAAAAAAAAAAGGAAAGAAAAGAGAATGCAATTGACTCTTGGTTCCAGTATCTGAAAAAGGTTAATCACAGGAAGACTCGTTGATATCTGCTTCTCTAGCAATAGAAGATTGCCATGTTGATATCATGTCATGGAAGGCAAGTCAAATGAAGAATAGCAGGACAGTGCCAGGTATGGTGCAAAGTAAAGTCTAGGAAGAAATTGATGAAGGAAAATGGCAGAGGCAAGTCTCTATTTCTCTGGAGAGGTGACCACAAGCTCTTGGGCTCAGCAGCAGATAGATGGCTGATTTGGTGTGTGTGTGGGGGGGGGGGCGGAAGTATAGAATATCTCCTCTGGTTGTCTCTGTTTTCTGTCAGCTAGCAGCTGAAAATGAAGAATTCAGTGGTGTTGACCTGAAAGATTATGCCTTGTACAGATCAAAAATTAAGCTAAATCAGATATAAAGGAATTTAAATGACAGCTTGAGTTCTTCACCATAATTACCTGAGTAAACTGGCTTAGAACTCTCAGAAAGGGACACAAGAATCAAATAGAGAAAATACAGAAAATCTAAGCAATACCATGGATAATACCAACAGTATTCACTGATCCTCCAATATTACTGCTGTGAAACAAATCACAGTGCTCTAGACCATCCACATGTTAGGCTTGTGATAGCTCAGGGCAGCCCAAATACATTATTATCAGATCCGCTCCAGAAATAATAGAATAAGCTAGTCCCATAAAAATTTAATTGAATAAAATCTCACTTTCAAATAAGTTGTGGGTCAAATAGAAAATATAATATAAAATGTGTATGACTGAATAATTATTATCACAAAAACAGCATTTATCAAAAAATAAAGGTAGGACAAGAGTGAGATGAATCACTAAACAGAAATAAGCTGACACCTAATTTCATTATCCAGAAAAAAAAAATCAGTTAATACTTGCATAACCTCTCAGGCTCTGTACACTAATAAGATGAATTTTCCTTCATTCTCAGCACTTAAATTCCCAGGAACAACATTCAGGCTTAGAGTCTAAATTACTTAAATAGAGCAGCCCCCTAGATGAGGAAAGTGGTTATTCCTGCGAAATGTGTAGAGTTGAAGATTTGTCATTTTATTATTTAATCAAATACAATAATTGTCATTAAACTAGTAACTAAAAGATCATGCAACAATGGCAGCTTTCTACTTTCTACTTCGAGTATTTCTACTCATCGCAAATGCAGTATGATTTAAGATGTGCACATTTCTAATGCAGGTGGTTCATCCCTTAATTTTCAAAAACTTCAGCTAGTTATCCCTCACATATTTAGAGGGATAACCACCTTAAAAATTTACCCTTCCTAAGTCTTCTGTGGTTAAATTAATTTTTAATATATACAAAATGGAAAAAAAACAACTCCAAATGCAGTGAACTAAAAACCCCAAACATTTATTAGGGCTCCAGAGTCTACAGGTCAGTTGAACCACTTTCAGGTCATGGGTGAGCTCAATCCTGCATCATCTAATCAGCCTCAAAGTGGGATGAGAGTCTTGAACTTGGCTGACCTTTTGTGTATGTGGGGACCTACAAACAGGCAGCTGCAGAGCCGTTTAGACTGGCCTGTGTCCACTGAGTTCATTTCCAATGGTCTCTTACATACAGTTTTGTCTTGTTTTTACATAATGATGTCAAGAGAAGCCCCAAGTGAATCTAGCTCTATTGCCAGTAAGAATTTGGATTCAACTGGTATTCCTTTTCATTACTTTTAGGTATTTTCCTACAGTCTCTTATTAGTTAAGACCCTTAATATATACTTTCTCTACCTAAAATACATTTTTCTGCTCAGCACCTTTGCCAAAGCTGATACTATCTGATCTTTCAGGGCTCAGCTTAGACACCACAGCTGCCAGCTCAGGCTTCATCTCCTGGTTTGTGTTGCAGTACTTTGATTATCCTCCAATGTTATCAGTGGCTGGCATTTTATATGTACTGAAGTGATATTCTTTTATACAGGTATTTTATCTTTGGTTCTCTTTCATTGCTTTGTCGTGGACACTTGGAACAATGTTACATGCATAATAAGTATCTGTGACAGCTAAACTTTATTGTTACCTGGACTGGATTTAGAACCATCATGGAAACATACCTCTTGGAGTACCTATAAGTGACTTCTCAGAAAGGTACAACTGAGTAGAAAAGACCTACTGCAAATATGAGCAGCCTCATCCAATGGGCTGGAGTCCTGAAGTAAAGAAAAAGAAGGAATCCAGGTGAGTGCCAGCATTCCTCTGCTCCTTGGCTTTAGAGAAATTGTGAGCAGTGACCTCACATTCCTGCCCTCATCGTTTCCCACCATGATGGGTTGCATTGTTCTTCAACCATGAGCCAGAGTCAACCCTCCAACCCTAAGTGGCATTTGTCAGATGTTTTACCATACAACTAGAAAAGTAACACAGACATCTCTATCAGTGTTTTCAACTGATTTAAAAGTCTCCTAACCAGGTAAGGAGAAAAATAAAGTATGTAAAGAATGCATGTAGACTTCCTTAATTTAACTATTCCTTGATTTCAAAACACCATTACGAATGTATGCAAACTTTTGTTAAATTAAGTAAATAGCTGATTGATGTTCTTATTCTCTAAGCTATGAGTTCAATAAGGCAAGAGAGCCTAGGTCTTGTCACTGCCAGATTATCAACACCATGCCCAGTTCTGGCAGAGAGGGACTCAGTACACATCTGCTAAATAAATGAAGAATGAGAAATCTCAGCAGAGGGAGTTCAATTCTAAGCCAAGGAAACTGGTGAAAGGTCAAGCACAGACCTCAAGTAGACACAGGGTGTGGTCAACAATACTGACTCATTGGCCTTGTGACATAGACAGGAATGCTAGAGTAAGGTAAGGGAAGAGAAGAGATGACAGTCAGCTTGACCATATTTCAAATGTATGTGCTTTCAGATGCGTCTGAAGGATGAAGGTTTGGATGCAGAGATGGGAACCTCTCTCCCATCTCATTCCACAGGAAAGGAATAAACATTAGTGGTTGCTGGCACAGAGCACAAGATTTTCAATGTCCATGTACAAAGGGCACAGATATTTTGATATGACTTTTGGCTTAATATATCCAATGAAAAGGGTACTGAGAAGAGACCTACCATTCTTGGTAATACTCTACTTAATTTTTATCTTAAGTCCATTGATTATGATTATTCAGTCAATAGAACTGAATAAAGTTCTAATCTTTAAGGTCTGCTATGTGGCAAAAATATACCTACATTTTATTGTGATTTGCTTTTGTTAACTGAAATAAACTCAGGATTTAATAACTATAGACCAGTGAAGAACGAATCTTTACTGAGCAGCACAATTGCTGCCAGCCACACTGATCAACTGAACTTAAGTAGTTACCCTTAATTTAACCATCCCTGGCCCAGGGGGAAGAGAGATGGATCATCAAACCAGCTACTAAGGGACAGACACACTGGGATCTTGTGTGTAAGAGAGGCCAGTCCTCATACAAGAGACAAAATAGGTAAGTGTCTGGAGTGATTGTCCACTGAGTAACAGCCATTCTGGACATTCAACTGTACTCCCTTGCAAAAGATCATCAAGATGGGCCCATTTATTTTTACACCCTCATTATAGGGGCAGAGAGGGGGATTAGCTTCTCATGTACAATCTGGCTGCCCCCAACCACCTGCTGTGCACAGCTCTGTCTTGTCTGTTTCTTGTCTGTGGTACAGTGCTAATGCAAATTTAGAGTTATTCTTGCTTAATAATTGTTTTGTTATATGTAATTTTACTACATTAAATTTAAAACCTTCCTTATTAAAAAAAAAAGAAGAAAGAAAGAAAAGAGGAAGGCTGAGTCAGGAGATGCTGCCAGCCACCACTGCCATGAGAAATAAGATGTAAAGTACCACTAAGCCACAAGCCACATGACAACTTATGGATTAATAAAAATGGGTTAATTTAAGATATAAGAACTAGATCGCAAGAAGTCTGCCACAGCCATACAGTTTATAAATAATATAAGTCTCTGTGTATTTACTTGGGTCTGAGTGGCTGCGGGCCCCAGCGGGACTAGAGAAATCTCCAGCAACATCTATTGCAAAGGCCTGGGTGAGGAGGCAAGAGTCTGTATCATATATCCAGCAAGGGAAGACAAGAGCATAGACCTCACCACTAAGGCAAAGCCCTCATCCTTGCTGGGTAAAGGCTTTACAGATCTGCTCTGTTGGGTAGAGGTGCAACCACACCCTCTAAGTAACCCCTCATCTATGCTCTGTAAGAAAGCCCAGTGAACGCATTGGTTTCCCAGAGTGAACTTTGGTAAAATCCTGCTTCTGTTTGTCATGGGACCCTTGGTAGAAGGGATAGACGTTTATGTCTCCCTCTAGGAAGGAATTTTAGCCACCATGATTATTTTCTAAATGAACTAGCCCTCCTCATTCAGTGTGTTACTTTCTGACCTCTTAAGCATCATGACTTCTTGAGAGGCCAAATTATGGCAAGAATACCCACAACAGCTTTCAGTGAACCCACCAAGGTATTAGAGGGGCTTCCTCAAGAGAACTAACTACCACACCATGATGCTCTTAAAATATTTACTCGTCTGGCTTATGTCATTCTTCCTCAACTAAGCTTAGTGCTAATTTTTCCTTATGCTGAAACCCTGAAGATTTAAGTGAAGGGTCCTATTCTGATGTCTAAAAATCACCCATGTCGGCTCTCAGTGAAATCTTGCTAAATACCCCAGATACAGAGCTTCATGCTACAGCAGTTGGATTTCATACTTACATTTGCAGTAGTCTATCTTACTTTGCATCTGGACAACTCTTCCCTTAATCAGAGAATGTCATGTAGAATAAAAATTCATATTAGACAGCATAGAAATACAGGATATATGGAAAATGACAAGTAAATGTCTACATTGGCCATGCCTCACATGTTACTTTGGAACAATTCCACAAGTCAATTTTTTTCTAGAAATATTACAGAACAGAGACAGAGATACCTGGACACTCTTAATATCACCTACCTAGTAGAATCTTGAACTACAGAGACTCCTTTCCTTTCTTATGTGACCCAGTATGGTCACACAGAAGCAGTTTTAGAACAAGCATTGTCAATACACAAATACTCACATATGTATGTTTGTATAAATGCTTGATTTTAAAAACATAAAATAATAACAAAAGCAATCCTGTCCTGATATCCCAAATCCACTGAAAACCTAGGCAACTATACATCTCCATGATTTAATCAGTTATCCCAAACATCAGAATTGCTGTACCCAAATTCACAATCAGACAGAACTTCCTTTCCCTTCTGCCCTTCCCATTGACATTGATAAAAATGAGTTCCAGAAAATATTGGATTACTTTTAAGCACAGTGTTTTAAAAACTAGAAAACTGGATTTTGTACAAATGTATCACTTACTAAAATAGCTTTAATTACTTTAAATCAAAAGTATTTTGTCACAAAATTAACTCAGAGCCACTGTTAAAAAAATTAAAAATACAGTTCTTTTCTTTTGCCTATAGATAGTGACTGCTATCAGATTCGAAGATACATGCTTATATTTTCTATTTATAAAAGTTCATGTTTTATTTTTATAAAGTAAGATTATGCTCATTTTGTAACTTAATGTCTTGTTTGGGAGTACATAAGGAATATACATACACTCCATAAAGTGTTGATGGCTAATATATTAGGATATGTAAGTATCATGACTTAAAGTAATATACAAAAGGATATATTAATATCTTAAACCTGAATACTTCAGAATGTGATCTGACCTATAAATCAGGATGTCACAGATGTAATTAGTTATGATAAACTCTAGCTAGGCTAGGCTGTTCATTCTGAACAACTTTGTTATTGGTATATAAGAAAACTTCTCCTTTTTTCTGTATTGATTTTTGCATCCAGATACATTGCTGAACGTGTTTATGAGATCTAAAGGTAGCTGAGTGGAAGTCTGTGGGACTCTAAGTACAGACTCATATCTGCAGATGATGGCAAT
Source organism: Peromyscus maniculatus bairdii (assembly GCF_049852395.1). Taxonomy (NCBI): domain Eukaryota; kingdom Metazoa; phylum Chordata; class Mammalia; order Rodentia; family Cricetidae; genus Peromyscus; species Peromyscus maniculatus. The sequence continues at coordinate 54,194,101 of NC_134867.1, read as the reverse complement.
TATATTTATCCCTTTCCTCTTGAATCATTGTGTTTTCTCATGCTTTATTTCTCTAGCTAGGAATTCAAGGGCTACACTGGGTAAAACTGGAGAGAGATGAACCACTGTCTTATTCCTGTTTTATATGGAATACATTCAGCTTTTCCCCCACTTGATACAATATTGGCTCTAAATTTGCCCCATGTAGCCTTTATACACTGAGATATCTTTCTTGTGTTTCTAGTATCGACAGGGCTTTTATCATGAAGGTATATTGAACTTTGTCAAGGACCTTTTCACAGCTAATGAAAGATCGTATGACTTGTCACTGTGTTCTATTCATATGCCACATTAGACTTGGATATACTGCAGCCCTTGGCACTCTAAAGTGAAACAAACTTAATTGTGTGAACTATTCTTTCAATGGGTTGTTAAATTCTATTTGCAAGTAATTTTCTGAGACCTTTGACAAGGCTCATCCTGGAAATGGTGCACAATGTTCTGTTTTCTGGTGTGTTCTTAGCACTTTTGGTAAGGTCTTACTGGCTCCATAAAATAAATATGGAAGCATTCTTTCCCTTTCTAGTTTACAGAATAGTTTAAGGAACATGTACCATTTCTTAGAGGCTTGATAGTTGTTCTAAATAGTTCTGTTGCTGTGATGAAATACTCTTACCAAAAGCAACTCAGGGAATAAAGAGCATATTTTAGCTCACAATTTGAGGTTATAGTCTGTTACTGCAGAGAAGTCACAGAGACAGGAGCCTGAGGCTAGTCACACCATACCCACAGTCAAAAGCAGACAAGCATAGTGCCTGCTTGCTTGGTTCTAGCTTTCTCTCCTTTGTAGCTCAGAAGCATCTGCCTAGGGAATGGTCTCACCCATGATAGACTGGACCTTCCTTCACCAGTTAACAATCAAGACAATCCCTCTCAGACAAATGAAATCGTCGAGACTCTTTTCCCAGACGATTCCAAGTTGTGGCATGTTGACATTGAAAAGTAACCAGTGCAGTAGTGTTCAGCGGTGACTCTCTCCAGTTTTGGGTTTTTCTTGGTTGGGATACTCTATTTCTACTTCAATCATGGTGCTTGACATAGCTCTGTTTAAGCTATTACTGCTCTTTTGCTAACACCTCACTTTTTAAGGAGGAAAATATGCTTTAATTTCTATTGATTAATACGGGGCACAAATGAAGAATGGACAAAGATCTAGCTTAAAAACTGGGGCAGGGCATAAATGATGGCAACTTTTAGTATATGTGCTGCCGAAGCAAGCACGTAATGATGGCAATTTTTAAATAGCTTATGGCCTGTGAAAAAGAAGAAAGATTATACCTTTGCTAGATGACAGTAAGGGGTATGGACATATAACTGGGAATGTTTATCAATTATATATTTACTAAAATATTTTGAGGGCTGGGGAAATTTCTCAGTGGGCACTTGATGTGCAAACATGAGGACATTCATCCAAATCCTCTGCATCCATATAAAAGACAACACGGCAGAGCAAGTGTGAAATCTCAGTACTGGAGTGCAGAGACAGGATTCTGGGTGCTCTAATAGCCATGCAGTTTAAGTAAACCGGCAAGCTCCAAGCTCATTGACCTACTAACAGTGATGCTGGTAGAAGTGTCACAAGCCTGGAAGGCAAATTTATGTTGTAACAAAGGTCTCACCCAGTGAAGATGATTGCCACTGACATGAAACAGCTTGATGAACCAGTCTGCCACCATGACTCCTTCTGGTCCCCCACCCTCCGGGAATTAGTACCTCTCTGGGATCCTGTCAGGAGGATGGATAATGTGAACAAGAGCAAAATCATCCCTTTTTAAGGGCTGCCCAAGGTAGAGAATCCACAGGCAGCATTCATCCCTGCCTGCCATCCTCCTAGATCATTGGAATGAGCATGGAGGGACTTAAAGAGAAGTTTCTATCCACCTACTCATCATTTAACTCATCCTATCAAGCTGTCCAACCTTTGGACATCACAACATGATGCTGTTATCTACAAAGTTCGTGCTTGAAAAACATTCAACCTAATCTAATCGAACCTCCCCCCCCCGCGCCTTGTTGCAAAAAATAAACCTTTTTCACCCCTCACCAAAAAAAAATTTCTCTTTGTAATACATAGAGGCAACCACAGAAAGTTTCATAATATTTCGTGTTTCCAATTGTGTGTTGGACAAATGTATAGCTATCCTCACCTACATGCAACTGCGTGTGGCCAATAGTTAGAAGGCCGGACATGACAGAATTCTGATGAAAATGACATTCACCAAACTCTGGAAATGCAGAATGCCCACTTGACCTCACCTCTGAATGCTACCCTTAGCAACACTTTCAATACATTTGTGTATATTTTCTGTCTTTTCAAACATTCCATTGTTCATGTGAAGATTATTTAGTTATACACAAATAGGGAAGTAAAAATAGCTATTTTTAAAAAGAATCACTTTATTATTGACATACACCTTAAAATTAGATTTCTCCATTGTGGAAAAGCATAAAGACTGTGACATGTTCTTTGTTACATTATTGGGCACTTCCTGTGGCTGTAACAGTTAAGGAGGTGAATATACACACACATACATATTTATATTTATATATAGAGAGAGTACATATTTATAAATGGCTGAATAGATAGAGTCTATATATAAAGTTATTCACTATATCTAAGGACTTATTCACACACACCACTCTGTTCACTTTTATCCCTAGCTCAACTTCCCACCTAGTTTTCAAGATCTATAATCTGACTAGGTACCAGTTTTAGAACCATTTCTTTAAGCTTTGAAACACCTTTAATACATTATTGAATGAATAAATACTTTCTTCCTCTAACATAAATTCCCAGAACTAAAATTACTGAATCAATAGGAAATGAATATTTTAGGGCATTAAAATGTAAAGTACAACATGCCTCCAAAAAAGTTGATAGTTTTTATGGCTGCCAACAATGTTTAGAATCTGCAAGTGGGTTCAGGCTGAAAAATGCCCACTCTTTCAATCTAGCCATTAAAGACCTCTTGTTCGGCATTGCTGTGATCCTTAATTGTGGTAAACTTCACCATCACCTACTTCTTCCATTCCCTGGTTTTGCTTTGATCTCTGATCATTTCTACACAGAGTAATCCAATTATATTCCGTAGTGATCAACAATTTGGTAAATTATTAAACTCTATTAAAATCTACGCATTTGACAGTCACAACTTTGCAAATATCTGTCGCATTTGTCAATTCACTTTTGATTCTATTATTTATTTCATTCACTTGAATCTTGAAGTTTCAAAAGGTGAGGGACTCACTAACCTTCCAAGTTTTTGTCTCTGTGATACATGTAGAGAAGCCTGTGCACCACAAGGTCATGTAACAGTTGGTTACAATTTTATCTTCTTACTGGGTACACCTTGTCTCCGTTTCTTTTATATTTTTGTTCATGTCTATGTCCGTGTCTGTGTGAGGATGTGCCATGTGACTGCAGCGCCCTCAGAGGTCAGTGAAGGGCACCAGACCACCCGGAACTGGAGTCTGAACCACCAGTATCAATGCTAAGACCCAAACTGTAGTGTTCTGCAAGAGCAGCAAGCGCGCCAAACCACTGAGCCGACCTCCCAGGCCCAGGGTAGGTGTCCTTGATCGCCATAACGACTTTCTTCTCAAATGGGAAAAGCAAATACTTTTATTTTTTTTTCTCAGTGAAGTTTTGGAGCGTGTTTGGTCTACTCCACAAGTCCTTGCTTTAAATTCACATTGCTTCTTTTGTTTTCTTCACTACACGGATTTTCAAACGTTTCCTTTTACGTGTATGATCTGCAATATTTTGGAAGACACGCAATCTTATCCTACCAGTGCTACCCTTTAAGTTTTGGGGCACGGGGGTGTGTGTTTGGGGGGGGATTTAAATTTCTCATATCCTTGCTGGTTTTGTTAAATAGAAGCCTGGGTTGTCTTTTTTTTTTTTTTTTTTTTTTTTTTTTTTTTTTTTTTTTTCTTTTGGTTTTTCGAGACAGGGTTTCTCTGTGTAGCTTTTGCGCCTTTCCTGGATCTTCACTTTTTAGACCAGGCTGTCCTCAAACTCGCAGAGATCCGCCTGGCTCTGCCTCCCGAGTGCTGGGATTAAAGGCGTGCGCCACCACCGTCCGGCTGAAGCCTGGGTTTTATATAGCAAATGCTGTCATGAGATTTCAGCATGATGTATTTAAATGTTTTCATTTTCATTTTTTTACATCAATTATTTTGGCTGTATTCCATTTTTATAGTCTCATCCTTCTGGTGAATCATGATATCACAGTTCATGAGCACTTTATTTTTTGTCGTCTCAGTCAACTATTTCTGATTTCCCTTCACTTTTCCTGATTTGTGTCATTGAGTGACTTTTAAATAGGTTAGCACATAGGTAGTATTGAAGGAACTAGTCCCATAAACAAGCATGCTTTTACATCTCTTTATAATGGAAGGACAAATAGGCTGGCTACATTTTCAAACCATCTTCCGGCTTTCCAAACATGATGCACATCTTTGTCATTTAGGATGGCATAAAATGCTTTAGTCATGGTCTCCTTTTCCCTGCAGGCAAACTGGAAGGAGTTACTCATTTGATTTCCATATTATTATCTTTTTCAGTCTCTAACTATGCCACAGTGAGAGTCTGTACCCATCGTCCTTGCACCTTTCAGTTACCACATGCAAAGAGGTTTAATTGGTTACGGCTTTGATTAGTGTTGTCAGCTTTTATATTCGGCAATAAAATTTGTTCATCCACTCCCCTGATCTGTCCTTGGCTTCTGCGTTCTCAAAGAACTTCAGAGCCCATGCTGCCAAATCACTCACCCATTCTCCACTTTCCGATTCTGATGTTTGACCGATCCAGGGTGGGCTCCTATTCTGCTCTTTCACTTTTAGATGTCCTCCTGTGCAACTCATCTCAGATATCTTTCTTCACTCATCCTGTGGTTTAAACACAGTTGCCTAGTGTTCCTTTAGGGCTTTCCAATTCTTTCTCATTGCCATTATTTTTTCTTACATTTTATATGGCTTTTGCAATGGCCTCACGGTCATGTTTGCAGTTCCTCTCCTCTTTACAATAACATTCCTTTCCCTGCACCATCAGTTTCCCACCCGAGTTTCATTTCTCTTCTTGTCCTTGAATAAAGCAGAATAGAGAGGTATGAAGATCTGCCCGAAAGAATCCATTCAGTGGCTTGCCCATGATGCTGTTAGTCTTGTGATTGTCATATGGATCACTGGAGAGTAGATTATTATGAAGAAACCCAGTGATGTCAGTTAGTGTTCTCAACTTGATAAAAATCCAGAATCATCTGGGGGAGGAACATCTGGGCATTCCCGTGTGGGATTATATTTCTCATATTAATTGATGGGGAAGACATATCTTAACTATGGATGGGATCATTCCCTAGCCAGGAGGTGCTGGAGTGTACAAAGAGGAGAGGGGTCTCAGTAGCAGTCATCACTCTGGTCCTGATGGGATAGATGCCATGTGACCAACTGCCTCAGGCTCCCGTTACCTTGATTTTCTGGCCACCATGAATATACCCTTGAACTGTGAGCATGACTAAGTCCTTTCTCCCTTAAGTTGCTTCCCTGAGGATATTTTAACACAGCAACAGGAAAAGAAACTGAGGTAAGTGATAATTAGTCTGGTTGAGGGTCCTGCCAGATGTTAATCTACCTATTGTTTCGTGTCCCTGAGTGGAAGAACTCTATCCCCAGAACCCATGGTTGCCAGCTTTCTTCCCTCCCCTACCGACTCTTCCTTTCTAATTTATATTTTACCATGTATTTTGTCCATTCTTACATTGCTAACTGCGTGCTCATATTTTTACATTATCTAGGGTGCTGAGAAATTGAAGTGTGCAGCTTAGAGCTGCTGGATAGAGGGTAGTTAAAATTTATGTGTGAATTCCCAAACTCTCGTATCTAATAAAGTTATTTGGAGTTCCTGGTACTTCGTAGCTACGTATAATACAATCTCATCGTCTCCATGACAAGTGTCTGGCTGCCTGGATTGTCAGCCCCTGTGCTGGGTAGTTTTATGTCAATTTGGCACAAGCTAAAGTCATCTGAGAGGAGGGAGCCTCAGTACAGAAGATGCCTCCACAAGCTAAGGCTGTAGGTAAGCCTGTAGTGCACTTTCTTAATTAGTGATTGAATGGGGAGGGCTCAGACCTGGAGTGTTGGTCCTGGGTTCTAGAAGGAAGTAGGTTGAGCAAGCCATGGGAACAAGCCAGTAAGCAGCACCCCTCCATGGCCTCTGCATCAGCTCCTGCCTCCAGATTCCTGCCCTGCTTGAGTTCCTGCCCTGACTTCGCTCAATGACAGACTGTTACCTAAAAGTGAAAGCTGAAATAAACACCCCCTGCCACCAGGTTGCTTTGTTCATGGTGTTTCATCACAGCAATAGAAACCCTAAGACGGACTCTGTATGAGGTTTTATTGTCCCATAAACAATCATGCCTCGATGACACATGTGGATCTGCACTAAACTTTATTTTATTTGCATTATTTCAACCCTAATATCTCTCTGAGTGAGTTTATCTAAACCATATAAATTCTTTGCCATAGGACCATAAGACAAGACTGAAGCGTGATCCTAATTAATCTTAACAATAAAAACCCAGAGTCACATATAGAAGGTGAAAGCTGAAGGATCAGAGAAGCAGAGCAGACAGTCACTAGAGACTTCTTGACTTCTTACCGCTATGAAATCTCAGACTGAATTTGGGGGCAGGAGGGGATCCTGTCCCTAAGAATCCTCAGACTAAACGGGGCAACAAGATCCTGTCTCCACCCACCTTATATTCCTGTCTCCACCTCCTTTGGTGCTGGGATTAAAGGCGTGTACCACCACCTCCTGGCTCCCTTTCTCTTTTGGACTGGTTCAATCTCATGCAACCCATAGTGGCCTTGAACTGCTGATCTTTCTGTTTCCTCCTTTACTCCTAAATGCTGTGATTGAAGGTGTGAGCCACCACCACCTGGCCTCTATGTATAACTAGTGGCTAGCTCCACCCTCTGATCTGCAGGCAAACTTTGTCAGAACACAAACAAAATATCATACAACACAGGATTATATGCAGGAATGATATAAATTGTGCAAATTAGTTTTCTCAGTGTACCTCAACCTATGACAACTTCAGTTGGTAACATTTGATTGTTCCTCTCTAAGACATCTGTCCTGAATAAAGCAATCATGATTCCTGTCCAGAATTTTACAAGATGACCAAAAAATTTTAAGGAACTAACCTCAAACACTGGCAAAGTACTGAATCCATTGGCCCAAGACATAATAGAGCAGATTATTAGTTTTATTATCTCCAAATAAAATCTGCCAAGCTTGGTCAAGTACAGATGTTGTTATGTACAAAATATTAATTTATAGTGGTTTCTATATAATATTTTTAAAGATCTGTTTGATTAGCTTACATGATTGTGTATGTGAACATGTGCACTTTTGTGCTGGTGTCCATGGAGGCTGAAGGAGGACATCAGATTCCCCTGGAGTTAGAGTCACAGGACGTTATAAACTGCCTGATGTGGGTGCTGGGAACTGAAGTGTGTGTTCTTAACCACTGAACCAGGTCTCCACCCCTCAAAGACGTAACTTGTCTTCAGAATTTCTGATGAGAAAAATTTTAAACATGTGGATCCCTGGTGAGTTATTATTTCATTAGTAACACAGGAACATTCTAATGACTTAACTCCAGAGCCTCCGTTAGAATTCTATTCTGATGCAGTCTCCCCATTTACTAGAAACAAATGCACACGTTACCATACATTTATTGAGTGTTTGATGGAGAAACAATTCAATATGTTTTAGAGTCTCGTCTACCTTTGGCTCCTTGCCTAGATTCAATCAAAGCAACATTTTTATTACCAAGCCGTCCCTCTCTGTCCCTTTGGTACATACCTCTAGCTTGTTAAATGCACACTGGGGCTACTTCTTTCCATCAAACTTTTTCTCAGCTTGATTCCTAAAGTAGACAGTATTTTAGACCCTCCTCCAACCCTTCCATTTACCTTGTCAAATCTAATTTCAAGTAGACATTCAGCTAAGGAGCAGGGCAGATAGGGAACAGCAAGTGTTGACCAAAAATTGAACACATCCCCTCTGAAGTCTAACAAGAGTGAACCAGTTTTTATATCTACTTTCCCAGGTGGAAATAACCCAGAGTATATGTGCTCATCAAACCCTTCAGTGTCATTACATTCTTCAGGAAACTGGTGGTGATCTCTCTTTACAAACTCTGGAAGCCCACATAATCTGTACATAAGTATTGGTGAGAATAATATGATTTAGAGGTGGCTTTCAAAGGCTAGTTAAGGTTTCCCACGGTCTGATTAATGTATTTATATTTTAATTGATCTAATATTGAATTGCCCAACTACAGTTGACATCCAAAAATATATCTGTTCTGCAGATCTGCAGACGTACCTGATATGTTCTGCCTCCAGGTGTTTATCTTAGGAAAGAATGTTGTCTATTAAGTTGTTGGGATATACATGGATCTTAATCTATGAGTAGAAAAAAAAAGAAACAAATTCTGTATTTTCCCCAACAGATCTTCAGATTTCTCATAGTAAATAAAACATGCCCAACAAGTATATGTGGAATTAATAGATGATTAAATAACTTAACAAAAAAATGACTCAGGCTATGTTTTTGAGTCCTTTAACTCAAATATTCTTTGAGTGTGAAAACATGAAATGTGTGGTTCAATAATTCTATAGTTCTTCCTTTTCTTAGATTTTTGTTTTTAATTACATCTCTAGGGGGTATGTAATTGCATTTGTTAGTGCAGGTACCCATGGAGACCAGAAGAGGTCATTGTCTCCCATGGACCAAGAGTTATAAATGGGTACTGGGAACTTAGTCCTCAGCAAGAACAAAACGCACTCCACCACTGATCCACCTGTCCAGCACCCAATAATTCTGTTTTTCTGAGCAACTGTTTGGGCTTGCACTGCAGTCCTTTCTTACCTTTTATTTGTCACGAATCTTTGGTCTTGTGTTTATTTGGATCTTTTTCTTACTAAGTCCTGCCTCTTTCATCCTTAACTTTGTACTCAGTTTATGGACATCTGACTCCCTTGAGCATGCTGGAACTTCAAAGTCGGACAATCGGGAAATGACTCAAGGTGGGTCTGAAACTTTTTACATGGAGAATTTCTTTCACATTTTTCTCAATTGTTTATTTCTCTCATCACAGTTTAAATGTGTAACAGAAATAAAAAAATGGCTTTGCATCATGGGAAATATCAGAATTCACTCTAGAGTTTACACATAGATCATACTCTGTCTTCTAGGAAATGTTTCAGGGACTCATCTGACAGAGAAACTGATACCTCTATTATATCAGATTGGGATGTAGCTCTGTGTCCTTGATGAATAACATTAAAGATGTAAGTAGCTTCATGCATATTTCAAGGCATTATAAATTTAGCAACTTAATTTCTTTTTTTCCACCCTGTGCAGAGAGTTTACTGGATCTTTCCACAGAGATTCCAAAATGTCCTTGTTAATTTTTGGATGAAGTCTGATCAAGCCCTGAGCAGGTCTCCTTGAGAATGAAAACTTAAAGTGTTTATCTACATCCCTTCCAACATTTCCCAACCAAACACACACACACACACACACACACACACACGCACGCACGCACGCACGCACACACACACACACACACACGATCAGAGAGAGAGTACAGTCAAACCAAATAAAAGAGATCTTTAAACAGATTCATAAAAGATAGGTACAAGGTGAAACTCTGTCAGGGGACTGAAAGCAGCACAGAGCAGGAGGACAGCAAAGAGAGAGAGATTCTGTCCAGAAAGACTTCAGAAAGATTATAGCCTCAGAATATCCAGTGCAAAGGCAAAGAAATGAAAGCATAAAGTTGATTCAAAACTTCCTTCAAGATCCATGCCTTCCATATCAGACTGCCTTTATGTCCCATTCCCAAGGCAACCAAGTTGTTCCCTATCAACACCTGATCGATTGATCAATTAAGACCAATAGGATTGTTTCAGACATACAGAAAAAAAAGCCCTGGTTTCCCAGTCGGAGGCCCCAGCCAAATCCAGCTCATTCTTTTACATCTTCAAGTAAAACTTAAGAGGTGTCCAGAGCCATGATCCTGGGCAACTCAAATTCTTAGCCTTCATGACTTTCAGAAAGGTTTTCAGTGGCTTGCCTCTGCTCCAAATTTATCGTATACTGTTCTCTAGTACTGGTTATATCTCAGTAAATTATCTATATTGTAGTTCATTTCTATCAATGAAATGAATATTGTAAGAGTGAGATTTATACTTCATCACTTCACTGTTATTGTCCAGATAACATTTCTCAAGATTCCTTCTGCACTGAATGTTGTACAGTAGGAAGCCCTCCAGACTAACAAGGAGCCAAGACATTAAGATGGTAATAATCTCAGACAGACCATTTGCCAAGGACAGTACTTCAAAATAAAATCTCATGAATATCTCTGCAGTCCTGCTTCATGATTCTCAAAGTAAAACAAAACATGGATATTCTTTTTAATAAAAAATTACCCCATATAGCCATGTATTTAGCATATTATTGATATTGTCATAGGAGGTCTAATTACACATAGTATTTTTAAAGGAGTTCTTTCCAAGAACTTACTGTCATAAATAGAGTGCCTGGATGTTGGGTAAGAACATCCTGTGTTGTGGCAGGAGAGATGTCTAAGCGGTTAAGAACACTGGCTACTCTTCCAGAGGATCTGAGTTTGATTCCCAAAACCCACATCATACAGCTCATGACCATGTGTAACTCCAGTTCCAGGGGAATCTGATGCCCTCTTCTTGTCTTCAAGGGCAACTGCACACACCTGGTGCGCATACATATACTTAGGCATGAAGACATAAAATAATAAACCCTTTTTCAAAAAGGCTGAGTCCATACTGGAGTCCTTCTGGATAATTCATGGGCTTTTATCAAGGCCTTGAATAAGATGCACGATTCTTCTGAATTGCTTTTACTGAAACATCCAAATGGGGATTGCTACTTGGAGTTTCTATGCACAAACAACAGATCATCTTGGACTAATCCAAACAGAAATGGAATTTAATAGAAGGCTGTGAATAGCTGAGGCATGGAGAGTAGTCTCAGAAATCTGGGGTAGTGAGAGAGCTCATGGTAGTTTTCTGCTTAGAGCAATAACCGTAATCTTAAATCACGAGCATCACAGATGCAGGGGCTTAATTCAGGTCTCAGCAGCATTACTGAGGTGGAGATAAATAACGGGTCCTACTCTCTACCTGCCCTGGGGCTCTCTCAAAATAAACATGATAGCTAATATTTTTATAATATACACCCCAAAGTGCTGCTTTTTGGAATCCTTCAGAGATAACAATTCTTACCACCCCACCCAAGGATGTTCACTTTTATCAACTAACGAGTCCATCCACCTGGATCGAATTAATGAGACAAAAACTATAATCAGCTTAGATGTCATGTATATATGTATGCATGTATGTATATACACACACATTCATACATACACAGGTTAGAAAACCCAGAACAGAGATGTTAAGTAATGTCGTGCCAATATTGCTGAGCATCAGGTTAGGTGCAAACCCTCTCTCTACTAAGGGTGTGACTTCTGCAGCAATTAACACACCAACACACTGATCAGCATCTGCTCCATAGTCATAAAAGGATGTGAACTATTCCTCACAGTTTCAGGGATCAAGTATAATTGACTATCAGATATTTCTGAACTATTTTTATTTCAGAAATGCATTTCTGTATCATCAGTGAGTAGGATGTTTCTTTTGAACAAGAAAACTCATTGGCATCTACAGATTCAAATTCCAGAGATAATCCGGAAACAACAGGAAAACAAAGAAACTTTAGATAATGCGTCCCATCCATTTTATATCATGACATTCAGAAAAGAAGCATTATTCTTACAGAAAAATAGAAAAACCTGGCAGGAATTCCTAATTTTCCAGGAAATAAGTACTTTGAGCCAACTACAAACCATTGAAAGCAAATCAGTGTGAATGCCGAGCACTACCCGTCTCCCATAGAGAATGCCTCTTTAACAAACCACCAAAAGATGGGTAAATTCTTCAAGCCTTCGATGTATTCCACGAGCATGCATTTCCAGATTCTTGGAAGTGACACTTTCAAATCATGTTATACAGCAGGCCTCAACTACTACTAGGGAGAATATGAAAAGGAGAACAGCTTGCTCAGGACTGATCCATTAGGATGATGTTCAGCAAGCATGGGGCTTGCTCTCCTCCTCTCTTGAGACAGCTCTACACTCCTGGAGGAGAGTGTAGGAAATGTTGATTTACAGAAATCAGGCTTTTCCCTGACTCCCTTATCTCTACACCCAACTGTACCAACTGCCCCAAACTGTCTTCATCACTGGATTTTGCTGTATAGCCAGAGGACCTTGTTTATACGCAAGAAATCGGCATTTGAGTCACAAGGGAAATGATGTCAGATCCTCAGCAATCTACATCTTTACTTGGCTTCCTGCACTCCCAAAGCTGGGGAAGCATGGCTCCTAAGAACCTAAACTCATTGAGATTTCTCCACACAGCACCCTGATAGACAGTTGGGGATCTGTGTAACAGGGAAGACTTTCCTATGACTGAATAAAATGGAAGCCAGGAAGATCAAGCCATGAGATAAAAATTAATCTCAAGAGAATAAACTGCTATTAGTGACACTATTATATACAAAAATTAAATTATTCTGCCAATTCATAAAGGCAAAAGGAATTTTGATGGTTTAGAAATAACTCTCTTCCATTAGTTGAGTATTTAGATAAAATATTTAATTGACCTCTTTCAGAAGTTTCTCTTCATGTAAAAAAACAAACAAAAAACCATAAAAAAACCCTGATATAAATAACTATTTTCTAATCCTGAATGCTTTGTAACTCTAGGAAGGAGGGAGGAAAGACAGATTTATAATGAAGTCAATTTTGTCCTGTGAGTCCTAAAACCCACCGAAACATTTGAATTAAAATGCACATGTGGTCCTAAGCAAAAAATACTGCTTTAATAGAACCTCAAATTCTGTTTAAATTGCAATGAGATGTCTCTTTCTCAAAGTGAGAAATAATTATTGATCATATATCAGGAAACAGCCTCTGGGCAGCTCATGTTGGCAAGGCTAAGTTCCCATTACATGTCCTGCAGCATCTGAGACTGACATTTCACACATCTTTGTATCTCCCAGAGTATCACACATTTAGCACCTCAAGAGAACATGTGCACAGTCTCACAGCTGCTGTCATAGGTGACTCACTAGTGGAAAGGGTGCATGTTGTCATTATCATTCATTACAACACCAACACCTTTTCTTTTATCTTTAAAAATGAAGTTGAGGGATTCCACACTGATTTTTTTTTAATAAGCATCATAGGAGGGAAATGTTTACCAATAATAACAGAACCATTCTCAGGTGGTGACATCTCATCAAAATCTCTAACTTCCACTCCAGGTCTCATTCAGGATCGCCAATATTGATCAGAACGTCAACTACTGCAACCACAGGCTATTTCTCTCCCTTCACCCCCTTTGCTGAGGGCTGTCTTTATTTTGCATGGTCCCGTGTGCCTAAACATCTTCATCCTGACCTTATGAAGACACGCGACGGCTCCTGCCAGATCCTCTGTTCTGAGGTGAGTGTCCTGTCTCCCCCACAAACAGTTATACAGGGTAGCACACATAGTCCATGGGCCCAGCAGATGTTACGCAGTTTTGTTTGTTTGTTTGTTTGTTTTGGTATAGAAATACTACTGAAACGATTCACACGAAAGCAGTGCTTCTCAATCCGTGAGTTGCAACCGTTGGAAAGTGGGTTTCCAACAGTCTTAGGAAGTAAAATGCCACTCACTAGCAATATTACAGTTATGAAGTAGCAATGAAAATAAATTTATGGTTGAGGGTTCCTAAGACCATCAGAAATATGTGTTTTCTGATGGTCAGGACCTACAGGTTGAGAACCGCTGCACTAAAGGAAATGCATGGTATCTCCTGGGCCCATGGAGTCGCTTTTATATCTGTACTCAAACAAATATTGGAATTCTGACAGTTTCTGTCAGGTTTTCTTTTTTTTTGTTCCCCCCAAATAGTCACCAATGTACATAAACAAGTCTGTCAGGGGAAAAAGAAGTGCAGGTGAGAGGTGGTGGGAAGTGGATGAAACCATTTGAGTAAAAGACAGAGGGAGACCCTTGAGGCACAATGGAACAGACCCACATGTGGTCCATGAAAACAGCACTAGAAGGCCCTCCCCTCAGAGCTGTCTGTCAAAGAAGATGACATCATCCACTAACTGAAGAAAGGATGTCTGAGCCCTCCTCTTTTATTCTCTTCTTGCTGTCCTAAGCACATTCAGTGAGGAGGCGTTAACTGAGAAGAGACGGTAGTGAGAGGGCAGGGTGCCCTGTCCTTATAGAGGGTTTTTAAGCAGCAGGGCAGAGGAGAAGGACAGGAAGAGAGAAGACACATCTCAATACAAGCATGAAATTAACACTGTCAATAGGTCCAGTTTGCCCACGCTGAGTGAGGAGGATATGGTACGGATCCACCTAGTTATCACTAAGGGAAAGGGAAACCTGGCCCAGTGAGGTTGATTAGAAAGACTAAAAGGAAAAAAGAAAAAGAAAATGAAAATGTTCCCTTTCATGTTAACGCTTAATAAATGTCAGCCATGAATAAACTAGCTGTATAAACTATCATCTTTCAATGAGGCCACCACATTGAATTATTACAGTTCTTCCAACATGTGTATCCCTTTTCCACCTCAAATTAAAAATTTCCATCTCAAGATGAAATATTTTAAACACCAAGACTAAATACTTGAACTGGAGCTCAGAAGGCTGACACTGTGCTAACGTAACCTAAGACCCTGCCATCATCATGCATGCCCAGTTTCCTTTGGAGCCGTGGACCCTGGTCTTTGTTTAGACTTCCCTACTTGTCAAGAGGCTCGTTCTTCTGGACTATGTCTCTCACTTTTTAAAGAATGGGTGGTATACTTTGTCATTAGAATTCAGAGATCATAGCAAATTGGCTTAATATATTTTGTATTTTGATCTGGACAGGACTGAATTTTACAAACGTACAAGAGCCAACCTGCCTAGCACTGAACAACACACAGAAAACTATTCCAACTTCCCCCAAATTTCTGGTTAATGGATGGATGTTGTTCTGGTTTAGCAGTATTTTCCTGTGGATGTGTTCTGTATGCTGTGAATGTATTGCTCTGATTGGTTGATAAATAAAATGCTGATTGGCCAGTAGCCAGGCAGGAAGTATAGACGGGACAAGGAGAGAGGAGAATTCTAGAAGGCTGAGTCAGACACCATACCGGTAAGCCACAAGCCACGTGGCAACTTATAAATTAATAGAAATGGGTTAATTTAAGATATAAGAACTAGATAGTAAGAAGCCTGAGCCATTAGGTCAAACAATTTGAATAATATAAGTGTCTGTGTGTTTACTTGGGTCCCAGCAGCTGCAGGACTGGCGGGTGAGACAAATTTGTCCTGACCACCGCCAGCAGGCTGCAACGCAGGAAAACTTCAACAGCAGTATTTTGTGCCTCTGAGCCTGAAGCAAGGTAGGTGCTAGATGAAGCCATTCTTCCAGTGAAACCAGATCTCAACCCAGAATACCATCTGAAAAATTGCCTAATATTATTTTATTATTGTGATTAAGTAATTTCCAGATGGCTGTTCCAGGATGGAAAGTCCTCCCTCCCTCCCTCACTCACTCACTCCCTCACTCACTCACTCACTCACTCACTCCCTCCCTCTCCCCTTCCTCCTTCCTTCTAGAAAGAAATTCACCACTTGCAAAATACCAGAGTGTCATCTTCAATCTATAGCATAGATCACCCACTAAAAACACTAACATGGACTCCAAACGTTATCTGTACAGCAGAGGCAAAGCCTGCACTAAATGATAACAAGCCTCAGAAAGAAAAAGAAAAAATATTAAAAAGCACGTGCTCTTTGCCATACAAGCATTCTAGCCCCTGACCAGAAATTACTTGATTTAAAGCTGTGGTTTAAAGCCTGTGGCACAGAAATAACACAGCATTGAAACCATATTTAAGCAAGAGTTTCTGAAAGACAGATTTATGCAATCTTCAATCTTACTCAATCCCAAAGGCGTGTGTTTACATATTTCATATTCTTATTGAAACATTAGCCACTATCATGGGAAAATGACTTTGATTTAACAGTGACAACATTTTTATTAATTTTTATTGAGAACAATAAGGTTAATAATAAGGATTTAATTATTTAGTTTCTGTTTAAATAAAAATGCCTAATTGCCTTCCAAGTTGTTTATTTTTTTGTGTGTCTTGGATTCTAGCATAAGCAGCCATCCAAACAGTAACTGACATATTTATTATTCATGAGTCTTACAGTTCATGACTTTACTGATATTATTTAGAAAAAAATCATGTTTTGTGATTGTTACTATATGAAGCCATTAAGCAATGCTCACAAAAAATATGTTAAAATGCAGTGCTATTTTTTTATTGATGATGTTTGACCACTCAAGCCTGCAATTCTATAGGAATACCATAGAGAGGCTAGATGCAAGGGTGGACACATAGTGAGACCACGACCCTTTGCCTAAGAATATGGTCCTTGTGACTCATTGTCAGGAAGCCATGATTCTTCAGCTTCAATAATGGTAATGACTTTGTCCTGAGTCATCCACAGCTTTGCCCAGATGTGTCTATGACTAATCACATCATTTTCACCAAGAACATTTCAGCAAAACAAAACCTATAGCATGAGATATTTAGATTAATTTATACATGTTTATGGGAACATAAATTACCAAATGCTTCTAAACCATGCCTTATAAACATGCGTAGATTCACTGTACAAAGTGACAAAAGCTGTCAGCTTGGTTTTTTAGTACTAGTGACTAAAGACTTCCTCTCTGACTTGTAGTAGGCGTAGGAGGGACTACCAGTCATCAGAAGCTTAAAGGGACAGTTCTATTATACCAGTCACTGGGGTCATTTTATTGCTGTTTCCAACTAATTCCTCACCATATAGATTTCCTTCCCTTCATTCTATAAGACATGAAATACAAGGATGTTTCCACCTGGCTGCCTGGTGTCCTCTCCAAAGCAGCTTGTTCAGGGACTGGGTGAGGATGGTGAATATAATTCTTACAAGTCAGTAGTGCTATAATCAGTAGAGCTGGGAGATAATGCATTCTTCTGAAATGAATTTAGAAATTACAATTCCTGACTACATAAATGTTGTGTGTTCCTCACGCTTTTGTATTGAATCAACTTTCCAGCAGGTGAGGACGTTTGGGAATTGGTAGAAGCTGCAGAAGCATGAACCAAAAACCACTGAAATTGGGAGGCACCATAAACATTGCTCCTTGAAGTTGGCCCCTCCAGTATTTCAGTCACAGCCACACAAAGCAGTTAACACAGTAAGGCATGAATACATTTGCAAACACAAGTCTCATCATGAAAACGTTGCCTGAGAGCAAAGATCAGCTCTGCGCCTTTAGTATGGTGCAGAAAGAGCATAAGCTAAAACAAATGCACTCACTTTGGAAGACTGTGGCTTAAAATTAACAAAATAGCCAGCACTGGATGTTTACTGGGATCTGGATTACTAGGCAAGGATAGGCTGCATAAATTCTTGAGGATTATTACAGCCCAAACAGGGATGTTTGTTTGCAGAATACTAATAGTGGAGAAATTTTAGCCCCAGCCAGTCCCTCTACAGAGTTTGCAATTAACTACGAGATTCACAGAAACTCCTGAAGGAAAACGATAGCCATGCAAACCCAAGAGGGATGTTACTTAAGCGTATTACATTGAAAGAAAGTAACTATAAGCTTTCATGGTACTTTTCAAGAAAGCTGTTGGAATGCAAGTGCTATTATTTACTTGATGTTTATTAACATCTCGTTTTGAGAGTTATAGGAAGGAGTCTTCATAAAGTGCAAGATTTTCTTCTTTTTGTCCTGCCCTGCATTGATTATAATTGATTGATGGCGATTATATAGGACCTAAGTCCTTATCATGCTTCATGCTGTAGTGGTAATGGATTTGAGGCTTCGTGTCTACCTTGTTATTCAACATAATACCTTAGAACTAGGAATCTTAATTTTCAAGAGAATGTAGCGCTGTCTCTGTCTAGAATGTCAAACACATCACAAGTAGGCGATTCCTATTCCTCCATTATTTATTCACTACACTAAATACAATACATAAACATGAAGAAAACAGAGCTTTTTATTGATTTGCAATAGCATTCTAGACAGAAGGCATTGCCATGTATGCATTATAAAAAGAGTGCTTTTGAATGGCAATAGAATAAATTCAGATCTGTAGAGCATGAGATTAACTGAACTGAAACAAATAAGAAGCTAAGCATGAAAGAAGCATCCCTTTCATCTTTCCCTGACCCCACTACTACTCATAACTCCCCTATTACTCTTAGTAAAAATTTCAGGGAGAGTTGAACAAACCATCCATGAAGCTTAGGAATTCACCCAAAGAGCCTGGCTAGGGTCAAAACTCATGAACAAAGTAACGTGATGGCTATGAGATGATCAGCCCCAAAGAACATTCTGGAAAGAGTGTTAAGAGTTCTAGGTCCAAGTGCTGGAATGTAACGACAACATGTGTTTCTATGAATTCTGACATAAGCTGTTGGTGATTGACTCAAGGAATTAAGAAGCCACTTGGAAAGCTGTGGTACAGGCATGCAGCAGGATGGGGGAATTGGTGCAGGTTGAGAGAATGACTGAAAGTGTTATGGAGTAATGGCGTTCACTGTCATGGTAATCTTGTGTGTAGGAATGGGGAGCTGTTGGGGGAGGGGAGCTGAACATCTTTTTCCAAAGATCAATTTCACTTAAAAGTCTGAATAAGGCCAGCCAACCTATCCATATTCACAGGGAAATTTCAAACTACCGCTAAAATTACCATAACAGTTTTTGATATTATTATGTCACAGAATTATCTGTTTAATAATCTGCTTTGGCTATGCAGAAATAATTTGAAGTTGCCTAAACCTCTTTCTTCTTTTTAAAATCTATCTTTTTTTATTCTTTAAGATTGTAATACAATGACAGCGTTTCATTCTTCCCTTTATCCTCCTCTCCCCCGAAGCTCTCCCATACAGTTTTGGCTCTCTTCAGAATCCATGGCCTCTTTGTTTTCATCTTTTATTAATTTTAAGAACTCTCCCCAATGATTGCACATTTGGGATTTCATTATTCTAACCTTTATTTTTAAAGTTACTGAAACTAGTCTCAGTGGATATCAATTATAGCAATTCCTTCCCTTTTTCAGAATCCTTTGAAGTGAATGGAAATTGTAATTGCTTTGGACACGGATTTAGAGGTGCACTCAAGTTTCATAAAAGGATTAGAATTCCTATAGAAACCGCATACGGTTCACAAGGGTCTGCCATATGAAGGCATGTCATAAGAGGAGAAGTCAGACTCACCCAGACATTAAACTCCACCTGGAACAGCCCTGACCTTCATTTGTGCTCTCCCGTTTGTTGCTTCATTGTGGTGACATGCAGCATGTTTTTCATTTTAATCATGTTAAGATATTTAACTGATAGGTAAAAGTAGAAGTTAGACATATTAGCAGCACACTGTCTGACATTTCAATATACTGTATACTCTTTAACTCCGGCTAACCAACTACTTCCTCACACATTTGTCCTGTCTATATGATGAACACATCCAGGATCTTTTCTTCGATTTAAAATAAACAACACTTTAGAAAAACATTTTAGCAGCATGGTATGTGATATTTCAATACATTATATACTATTTAAATAGTCAGGCTAACCAACTATTTCCTTGAGTACTTATTCCAACATTTTTCTTCTATTTCAAATAAATAAGAATTTTTAGCCTATAATCACCCTAGAATGCAGCAGCACACTGGAACTTCATTACTCCTGTCTATCTGCGTGTTTCCACCAGCTCATCTTCCTGTGCTCCCTCGCCTCTGGTCTCTAGCTGCTGGTCAAAGACATTCTCCTCTCAGCTTCTAGGATCAACTTTAAGATTCTGGACGTGAGTGAGACAATGTTCTTGTCCTCCTGTGGCTGGCTCATTTCAAATGTGTAATGAATTCTAGTTCTACCCATGTTGTCACAGGTGACAAAGTTTCACCATATATATACATACATGCACACATATACAAACACACACACACACACACACACACACACACACACACACACACACACATATATATATATATATATATATATATATATATATAATGTATGTATGTATTGCCCACCATGCTGTCTGCTTCTAGTGCTGGGGTCTGAACTCTCCTTGAAAACCCCACAGGCTCTGGTCTGTCAGTCTATCTGCCCATGTGTTAATAACTCCTCTAATAAATCCTTATTTCATGGTCATCCATCTCAGTGATGTCTTGAACCACTCTGTCACTGTCCTAAACCTAACAGGTACTATTTAACTTTGGTTTTTTCTGTTTTGATTTTTCATATGCCCATTACTAAAAGTGGGCTATCAATGTCCCCCTCTATGTATGTATTGGGGTATATCTGCCCTATTACATTTATTAACTGTAGCTGGAGTGTTTTCTCTCTGGGTCCCGCCAAGCCCTGTCAGTCTGACAGCCCACTTATTAAAAAAAAAACACAGACGCTTATATTATTTAAACTGTTTGGCCTAAAAGCTCAGGCTTCTAGCTATCTAGTTCTTACATCTTAAATTAATCCATTTCTATAAATCTATACCTTGCCACGTGGCTTGTGGCTTACCGGCATCTTTACATGCTCCTTGTCATGGCAGCGGTTGGCAGTGTCTCCCTCCACCTTCCTGTTCTCTCACTTCTCCTCTCTGTTAGTCCCACCTATACTCCCTGCCTGGCTACTGGCCAATCAGTGTTTTATTTATTGACCAATCAGAGCAACACATTTGACATACAGACCATCCCACAGCAATTAACATTTGTTTTATGTATCTGGGTATTCTGGCAATGAGTGTACATATAGTTAGGATTGGTATTTCCCCTTTCTGAATTGATCCCTTCATTACATAATAACATTCATAGTCTCTTTTAATTGCTTTGGATTTAGACTCAATTTTGTCTGAAAACAACATGGCTACCCCTGGTTTTGTTTGGAATCCATTGCATGGAGCTTCGCATTCCATCTCTTTGCTTTCTGTCTGTATATTCTCTGAGGTGAGGTGATTTTCTTATTAAAGCACATACTTGTTCTTGTTTTCACTCAATATGTCCCTTGTTTTATTTAGAGAGCCCAATCCCTTTGTGTTCAGTATCATCATCACTAGGTAAGATCTTACTAATGCTACTTCAAAACGTGACTTCAATTTTATTATAGTTCCTTTCTGTGGGAAAACTGATTTGCTTTAGTAAGACATTTTGAGTCCTTGCTTAGTATTCTTTGTTTATGTAGTATAGGTTTTTGCTGTGTGGTTACTATGAGTAACCGCATGTTACTACTCACACAAAACATGGTAGATTATAATAAGCTATTCTGAAATGATTGCAATTTAAAGTGATAATAAAAAATATGAAAATCAAGTAGCAAAAGCACAACAAAATTTTCTATATTGGCAAGTAATATTACATGCACTCAATGGGTTATATTTATAAGCATATACAAATAGATTATATATGTATATACAAGTAGACTATATGTGTAGGTATATACAAATGCCTAATATCCATACAATAACAACTGCTGAAAAAAAAAAGAGGCCATGAATTTGAAAGGGAGAAAGGAAGGATACACAGGAGGGATTGGAGGGAAGAAAGGGAAGGAAGGAATATTGCAATTGAAATACAATCTCAAAAATAAGCAAAATAAACAAAATAATCTTTGGTGGTGGGGGTAAGAAGCAGCATTTGCTCCAAGCATATATAATAACAACAAAAGTATACTTGCCTTTATATTTCCTAAATTTTTAATGTCACTTTATAGCTTAATATTTTGGCTCTATCTTGACCCACAAGTGTAGTTATTTTTAGTTTCTTTGATTATAATCCTCATACTAAATCTATGGATTGTTTGTGTGTCTATCTTACATTATTCTGAGCTCCTGTGTATGATTTCTCTTGCTGTAAATGTATACGCTGCTGTGCTTTCTTCTCACTAACAGGTTTTTGGATTTTTTTTTTGTTTATTCATTTTTTCAGAGCTGAGGATCAAACCCAGGGCCAAACCCAAGGCCTTGTGCTTCCTAGGCGAGTGCTCTACCACTGAGCTGAATCCCCAAACCCCTTACTAACACTTTTTAAGTGGTATTGGCTACATTTTCTTGCACCATCATCGTTCATATCACAGAAGTCTTTTGTCACCCCAGCTCTACCCATTAACCAGTAAGTCCTCACTGCTGGATTAAGGACCCGCCCCTTAAAGACACACTGGCTTTAAGAGACAGGGCATCATGGGAGGGAGTGATCTAGCTACACTTCTCTGAAGCCCTGGTCCCTGTCCTTCTGCAGGTGCAGTGACAATGGGCTGACAAATGCTTCTCCATCTCTGTGGCTAAGGCAAGCGTGGCCTGATACCCAGGCCAAATTGGTCTCTTTCTCATCTAGTGCCTCCAAGTCATGCATTCCTCACGGCAAGGCTGTTTATTATCTTAATGCACCCACTCCTCTGAGAAATCTCTAAACGTGAAGAAATTCCCTTTGTTCCAGGCTCTTCCTTCCCTACCCTGGGACACTTCTTTGGTAGGATCTGGAATGAAGTCCTCACTATGGTGGCAGGCGTTCTTAAAGGACCTGCTTGCCTGAAATAAATCTCGGTACCTGCTTTACAGAACCAGCTCACAGGTGTGCCATGACCTCACACTCACGACCCTTCCCTCCACCTGCCTCTCACAACCTGTTGTTTACGTTACTATGACAGAATTTCTTAAGGGGAATCACGAGATCAATATCAATTTTTACCTTGTTTTCCTTAGCATAATCTTTCTAAGGCCCACGCATACTGTAGTATGTATCAAAATTCCATTCTTTCTCTTAGACAAACAATATCTCTTTATGTGCAATCCCAGTTTGTCCACCCACTCACCTACTTGTTCCTTTTTTTTAGCTGCAGTAAGTAACACTTCCAGGAGCACTGTCAAACAAATACCAATGTGAGTCCTTTTGTTCCTCCTACAATTATAATGACCACTAGTGCAGTGACTGGTCCTAGTGGAACCCTGGGATTGATTTTCTGAGGGTCCCCAGGTGTTGTGAAGACACATCATTTCGCATCCTTCGCAAGCATTCCAACTTCTCTCCAGCCTCACCAGCACCTGCTTTCCTCTTTCTCTTTGTTTGTCGAAGCCTTCCAGATAGCTATAAAGCGGGCATCATGATTTGATTTCCACCTCCCTGATCACAATACTAATTTCCAGTCTGTTTGTAAAATCCGTGTTCAATAAGACATGTTTCTCAATGTTCACTTCTGGTGTTCTGTGAAGTGGACTTTATGTTCTTGCATCAATATTTTTAAATGTGCTTGATAGGCAAGAATAGACTTGTTGACATTTTTTCCCCAGTGTATTCTAAACCCAAGGGTCTGCAGCATCTTAACATAAATATACAGTTGTAACTTTTAATAGAAAGCAGACATGTACCTGTCATATAAAAACTGACAGTAACAAGAGACATCTAATGCCAAGACCATGTCAGAGTTTCTCAGAAACTTTCTTATTCACCTGTTTTAAAACGTATGTAACATGTTTCAAATCCTCTCAGAGGTTTTAGACAACTCTACTGAGACTTTTTTCTTATATTCTTGTTTTTACTAAAAGACACATCACCTTGTCTTTTAAATGTAATTTTATTTTAAAGTTGCTTAACGATGTTATGATGGTCTGTATTGATTGTTTATTTGGCAACTCTGTATTCACCTAGGAGATAGGTCACTTGGCACACCTGTGAGGGTATATCTTGATGAAGTTAATTGACTTTGGAAGACCCATTGTAAAGAAGGGATCACTGTTCTGTAGACTTGGGTGCTGGAGTGCATAAAAAAAGAAGAGGTAGGTTGAACAGGGCCATTCATCTCTCTCTGCTTCCTGACTGTGGATGCCATGTGAGTGGCTGCCTCACACTTCCACGCTATGACTTCCCCTTCCTTCCTCCATCTGCTTTTGTCAGAGGATTTTGTCACAACAGTGAGAAAGGTAACTGTCTTGTTAGGGTTGCTATCACTCTGAAGAGACAGCATGATCACAGCAACTCGTATAAAGGAAAAATATTTAATTGGGGTGTCTTACATCTTCCATTATCATGATTGTGTAACATAGTGGCATTCAGGCAGACAAGGGGCTGGAGAAGTAGCCAAGTGTCCTACATCTTGGCTTTCAGGCAACAGGAAGTGGTCTGCCTCATTGGACGTGGCTTGAGCCCATAGGAGACCTCAAAGCCCACCTCCACAGTGACACACTTCCTCCAACAAGGCCACCCCTCCTAAGAGTGCCTATCACTTTGGGGCCATTTTCTTTAAAACCACCACAGTAACTAATACAGATGTTATCTACCTATGAATTTGTAAGACACAAATAAAAATATTTGTCTAACAGCTGGAGCTATGGCTCAGCAGTTAGGAACACTGACTGCTATTGAAGAAGACTTGGATTCTATTTCTCATAACCCACACAACAGCTCACAACCATCTGTAACTCCAGTTCCAGGGGGTCTGATGACTTTTCTGACCTCTGCAGGCACCAGGAACACAGACATACCTGCAGGCAAAGCACCCATACACTTAAAATCATAACTTTAAAAATATTTCTCTATTTCCAAGCTTCTCCATGTAGGTTTTTGCATTGTTATTTTCTTATGCTCAAAGTATAAAAATTAGACTTTATAATGCATGACAACATAAGAATTCATGATTATCCTTAAACATATGCAACATGATTCTGAAAATATGATATGCAGATCACCAGGTAACTAACCTATAATTTATGCATCCAATAATTAAACACATTAAACTCTGTACTCATAAGAGAGACGTGTGGATGATGTGTGTCTAGTAGTTAACATAAAGCTCACTGGAAGAATTTTTGTTTGTATAAATTACTTCCCATTAAGAGATACATTCCCTTGGTATTTCATTATTTCCTCATTTATCTGAGCATAGAGAATAAAATGAGTAACAGCGTGACAAAATTATTTTTAGTAGTCCAGTGGCTATGCGGCACTGATTTCTCATTTTGTGACCACATTCCATTAAAACTTGTATGGCTCAGGAGCAATGGGTGCATTCCTGGTTTTAAAACCAGAGCCATTAAGGCTCAGAATTGCCAGCTTATCACAGAGGGTTTCCATTTATCTGTTCCTTTGCTCAGAAGCACTAACACGGAGCTGCTAGGAACCCAGTAAGATCATTATCAGGGAGGGGAGGCAGGAATAGTTACTTCACTTCCAGCTTTAGACAGATACGAATCCTACAAAATGCAGACACAGAGGATGCTTGTTCAAGCATTCCTCACAGGCGGGTTTGTGTGGCAGGTGATGAGCAGTGGCCAAGGAGGGAGATTCCTTAACAACCCTTATTTTGGAAAACAGGGGGCAGGGTTTCCTTTCTTGTTAAGATAATGAGGAAAACCACAAATGCACCTTGCTGAGTTAAAAACCTCTAGTGTGGTAACATGTAGGAAGACCCTTCACTATTCTCCAAGAATTATTATCAACCTTTACTTCCATTTTTTACAAAGTGGAAATTGATAGAACGTCACCCAAAAGACAGAAGGTAGGCAGAAATAACTAGCCAAAAACTAAAATTTGGTCCATATTTTTACTCTAGTCTAAACTACGACTTCTGCTAATGAGAAAATAGATCTGGAAAGTGTGTAAATATCATGATGCCAGGGCAGCGTGTGTACTCATATTCAAACAACAGCAAAACAAATAAACATGGACAACGAAAGTCATACTTCGAGTGGCCTCTGCCTTCGCTCCTGTAAGACAGATGAGTCATGTCTGACTATAAAGCAGCTAACCCACAAAATGGGATGAACAAACTGACATGCCTTGTCATGATGCTTCCAGGACATACCGTTACATGTCCTAGAGACCAGTGACATCTAATTGCCCCCTGTGACCCATGGAGAGGGATGCATCACTCAGGGAGGCCCATCTGCAACTTTTTTCTCTTAGAAATAAATTGATCTTCACTTCAAGACTGAGAAACAAGGCCGGGCGATGCACACCAGCGTCCTCCACTATTTTCTTGCCTCTTAATTGCAAAGACAAGCATTTCAATGACCCAAGGGATTCTGCTCTTAGCTAAGTGTGGAGGATCCAGAGGAATCTGAGATCGTCCAGACACACTTGCAGATACATGCTAATAAAAGCAAATTGGGGAAAGTGGTGAGATAAGAAAACAGCTCACTATGGAATACCTAAGCGGTGCTCTGGAAAGAGCAAAGGACAGACTATTTAACCATAGCACACGGTATAAATTTCTCCTTGTCAAAAAATCAAAATAAAACAAAATAAATTTTAAAGATCAAAACTCGAGGGTCCTAAGCATTTGCTTCATGCACAGTCTACCATCTTGTCCTGGTAAATTGCATGGATTCTGCTAACAGAACGATACTTATGTGATTTGGCTGCTTTATAGTTTGTAACACATATAGTAATGACTATGGTAAGGACATCTTTCACTGTAGCCTACTTCAGGTTATGTTTCATATATACTGCTAGAATGAACGCTGAAAGAAAAAAGTAAATAAGCCTGGTTTAAATACAGAAATAAAAACTTGGAAGTCACTTGAGAACAGGAAACTTGAGATTCTTACCAGGAACCTACTGCTTACTAGATTAAAGGACTACCTTGGGTGTATCAGTGTGATCAGTTTTCACACACAATGATTAATCATAGCTCCTGAGCTGTGGGACGTCTTTCTGTACACTGAGAATATATGTTGCTCTCATTGGCTAATGAATAAGCTATTTTGGCCTATGATAAGGCAGCTTAGAGGCAGGTGGGAAATCCAAGCAGAGAGACAGAGAGAAGGGCAGAGTCAGACAGAAGCTACAAGCCACCACCAAGAGAAGCAAGATGTGAGAAAACAGGTAATGCCATGAAGCCACGTGGCAAAACACAGATTAAAAGAAATGGTTTGAATTAAGTTATAAGAGCTAGTTAATAATGAGCCTGAGCCATAGGCCATACAGTTTATAATTAATATAAACCTCTGCATTTACTTTATAAGTAGCTCCAGGACCTTGGGTGGGAGAGATTCGTCCTGAGAAACATCCAACCGCGTATCCCAGAAATAGAAATAAATGCAATATATCTTAAAAATCATAGGCCTTTACTCCTGGAGTAAACTGAGGCTTTTTTGCTGTTATGTTTTTGGTATATATTTTTTTTTCCTTTTTGGTTTTTCAAGACAGGGTTTCTCTGTGTAGCTTTGCGCCTTTCCTGGATCTCGCTCTGTAGACCAGGCTGGCCTCGAACTCACAGAGATCCGCCTGCCTCTGCCTCCCGAGTACGGGGATTAAAGGCATGCGCCACCACTGCCCGGACTGTTTTTGGTATATAAACATCAAGTCTAGATACCATTTCTGAAAATATAGCTTTTTGCATTATAAAATGAATTTTAATTGATTTTTTCCCGTATATTGGTGTCATTTACCTGTAGATTTTGGTTGATACTTTATGTATTAAGTATTATCATTATACATTAATTTTTTATATATTATCTATTGCTTTGGTTATCTTGTTCACTCTTAGGTTTTAAATTTTATCCTAAATACCTTTTTTATTGGTATAATAAATAATTTAGTTTTGTGGACTTACTAATCAAGTTTCTTATTGCTGTGACAAGATATCCTACTTAAGCAACTTAATAAATAACAACTTAATAAATAAGGGCAACTTAATAATTAGGGCATGTCTTGGCTCATGGCTTAAGAAGGAATGCAACCTATCACAGACCATTTCATCTGCCATCAGTTCAGTTTGGGGTACCACCACACTGATAATGTTACCCATACTCAGGGTAACTTTTCCCTTTTATTAAACCGTCCTGGAAACAGACTTATAAATATACTTACATATATGTTTTCATGGTGATTTCAAATCCAGTCATATTAATAATGAAGACCATTACACCTCCATCCTTTTTCAACCTGACACCTAAACACTATACTTTAAACTATAACATTCCATCTTACCCCTCAAGACTTATTTTCACCTCATAATTTAAAATGTATTTTGCTTATCTTTAAACATCTCAAATCATAATCTTCTGCATTTGGACACTTTCGTCAGGACTGCCAGCTTCCCAGTAATGACACAGAGACTTATTATTAGTTATAAAAGTTCAGCCATAGCTTAGGCTTGTTACTAACTAGCTCTTAGAGCTTAAATTACCCTGTAGTTTTATTAATCTATGTTCTACCACGTGGCTTTTATCTCTATCCCATTTTGTGTGTCCCACTCATTCAGTGTCTGGCTGGCTTCTCTGCCCTTCTTCTTCTCAGCATCTTCTTTATCCCAAAATTCCTGCCCACCTATTGCCATTCAGCCTTTTATTAAACCAATCTGAGTGACAAATCTTCACAGTATATGAAAAGATTGTTCCACAACAGTCTTTCACAGTCCCAACACTGTTCAAAAGACCCAAATCCTAAATCTCTTCTGAGACCCAAGGTAATCTAATTGTTAGCCCCACTAAAATGTAAGGAACATAAGGATGGCAAGGAAAGGTTGGATCAAAACTGAAACACAGTAGGGCAAACACCAGATCCTACAGCTCTATGTCCAGCACCTGGGCTTCTGGTGGACTCACCTGGGTTCCAGCAGCCTTGGGAAGCCCTATCCCTCTGGATCTGTCAACTATAGTCCATGTGGCTTCTCTCTTGGCTTGGTTCTTCTCTTTCTTGCTTTCCTTTTGTTGGCAGATATTAGATGGTCCAGGCATTTCCAGAATCCCAAGGTCTCCATTGCAAATTAGGCTTTACCTTCCAAGAGCTATACAATGCCCCTCAAGGCCTCCTTGCCAGGAATCTGACCTGATCAAACATCACCTAGCCTTAGTGTTTCTGTGAGACTTATGTGCAAGCTCACAGGACTACCTCCCTCAACTTTTACATCTTCCATTTCTGCAAAATCAGTACCACATTGACAATGCTGCCAAGCTCTGCTGCCAGGACTAAATATAGCCTGGCTATGCTTGGACCACAGTGCCTTGGACCACTCAGTGCCACATTGAGTGCCTTCTCCTGGGGAGGGAAATGTTCATCCCCTAAAGTAGAATCTTTAGTTTAGACTCTTTCCTTTCAAATGAATTTACATTTTCTCTATTCTTTGCAGGGACAATCAGAAAGCACCTCTAAAAGACCCATAGTGAGTCTATATCCAGTTAGGCTGACAATAAAGGCTGACCATCATGGTGCTGTTAGTAACTGGAGTGTTTTTACCTGGATTACAGTTGCCCAATGATTGGTGTTTCCAGTTTAAGCTTATCATATTATTTATAGCATATAATCTGTATTGACAATTTCCAGTGAAATTCCTTTGGTTGTGTATTTTTCATTTTTTATCTTTCCTGATAGTATCCTTTGATGTTTAGGAAACTTTGACATTTAGATCTTATAATGTATGCCACCTTAACAATACTTTTAGTTACTTAGTTCTTTAGATGCTACCTGTTAGCTTCCTATCACAGATTAGTCTCTACGGTCTTTTAGTGTTAATCCTTAAATCATAAATTACTTATATTTCTATTCATTTATTAGTCTAAAATATACTCTTGAGTTTTAGACAAATTTCATGCCTTAAACTTCAACTTCTTTATTTTTTGGCTACAAGTAGTATTGCTATACTTCCTATTTATTTACAAGTGAAGAGTTTATCTTGATCATTATTCACCTTGTATTTTTCATTAATATCAATGACTGAAAGAATAAATTTATCTATTATTTTTGTTGCTATTCCCATCTTTTAACATTTCTATTTATTTAAACATTGGTTAAAATGTCTACACAGTTGTAAGCAGGGAGCCCATTCTTTTGTAGATTTGCCAGAAAATGATCACAGGGGTGATTGTCTTTAAAGACTTGCATATTTATAGCTATCTGTATTTTTCAGTTTGAAAAACTTTTGGTTGGATGTAGCATTTTGCCTCACACTTTCTTCCTATCAACATCTTTTAAAGTAGTGCTTCATTTGGTGTCTAATACGTATGACTTGGGTTTGATTACTGTGATAGGAGACTTAGACAACTTTTCAGGTATTATTTTTCATTTTAAAAAAGTGTCTATGTGTCATGTCTGCCTGCGTTTGTTTGTGTACCATATACACGCAGAGGACAGGAGAAGGCGCCTAACCACTGAGCCATTTCTCCAGCCCCTCACAACAAACAATTTAAAGGAGGAAATATTTGTTTAGGCTCGCGGTTTTGAAAGGATTACCCTGTGGTCCCTTTGCCCCAGGTGCCTGGAAAGAATACTGTGGAGATGGCAATGTGTAGAGACTGCTGTTTACTTCATGGCAGATAAGAAGTAAGGGGAAAGGAGTACAGGAAGTGGCTAGGGCATAAGGGAAAGGAATACAGGAAGTGGCGAGGGCAAGACAGATGTCTCTATTGGCCTGCTTTCTTCAGCTGGGCCTGCCTCTAGCATCTTGAGACTGATTGCATTCCATGGCTCATGGCCTTGCTCCGCAGCCTTGACCTCTGCATCTGTTGTCTTATATCCTAGGATACTGAGTACCCCCATCAAGTACCCTTCCTGTGTTCACATCTCTAAAGTCCCTGTGCAAAGCAAGGCAACATGTTCAAGTGTTCTAGAGGTTAGGGCGGAGGCATCATTGGAGGTCACTACTCTGCCCACCACACAGAATTCTCCAATCCTACTTCTGCTTCGTTTTTCTTCTATTGATTTTCTATGATTTTGTTGAATATATTTTCTGTGCCTTTGAGTTGGTATTCTTCCCCTTCTTCTATCCCTATTTTTCTTAGGTTTGGTCTTTTCATGGTGTCCCAAATTTCCTGGACGTTTTGTGTTACGACTTTTTTGTCTTTAGTGTTTTCTTTGACTGATGAATCTATTTTCTCTATTGTGTCTTCAGTATCAGAGGTTCTCTGTTCCATCTCTTGCAATCGGTTGGTTATGCTTGTTTCTGTAGTTCCTGTTCGTTTTGTCAGGATTTCTATTTCCAGCATTCCCTCAGCATGTGTTTTCTTTATTGTCTCAAATTCATTTTTCAGATCTTGGAATGTTTCTTTCATCTGTTTAATTGCTTTTTCTTGGCTTGATTTGATTTCTTCCCATTTTTTGTTCATTTTTTCTTCCATTTCTTTAAGGGAGTTTTTTATTTCCTCTTTTAAGGAGTTTTTCATTTCCTCTTTAAGGGAAGTTTTTATTTCCTCTTTAAGAGAGTTTTTCATTTCCTCTTTAAGGAAAGTTTTTATTTCCTCTTTAAAGTAGTTTTTCATTTCCTCTTTAAGGAAAGTTTTTATTTCCTCATTGAGGAAATGTTTTATTTCTTCTTTAAGGGCCTCTATCATCTTCTTAAAGTCATTTTTAGGGTTGATTTCTTCTGTTTCTTCTGTCATGGTATGTTTAGGTCTTGCAAGTGTAGAATCACTAGGTTCTGATGTTGCCATATAGGTCTTTATGTTATTGCCTGTATTTTTGCGCTGGCGTCTACTCATCTTTTCCTCTGTGCGGTGCAGGTGGTGTCTGTGTCTGAGAGTGCCTCTCTTGTTCTAATTTTAATCTTGGTTTAGTAGGGGTTCTTGGTTAAATTGGTGCTATTGGGCTGTTTCTTCAGGGACAGCTGATTTCAGTTGGTGAATTATATACTTATGATTCTGGTGATCTGGTTTAGTGGCTGGGTAGCGCCTTCTTCTGTGTTCCCAGGTCACGTTTTGTTCATTTGTCAACTCCTCAGCTGATCTTGTTTCTTCAGATTTCAAACTGTAGGCATCTGAATCCTCTCCCAGATGGGTTTCAGCTTAGCAGGGTAGTAGTCTCACCAACACCTCCAAGTTGTTGGGTTTCACAGGATCAGCAGTTGGGCCCTGGGTTGTCCCCAGACAGAGTCCCCAGACTCGCCCTGGTTCCGACCCACGGAGATAGCCTCTTCCCCAGGTGTTGGGGCCAGGGGCATCCCCGCTCCAAGCTGCGTCCGCCCCTCTCCGTCCCCGGGCCTGTCCACCCCAGCGGCCCGCCGCCACAGGCCCATCTGTGTCCACTTGTCTCAACTGCCGGGCCTGTATGTCCCTGTCAGCTTCCGCTGGGTCTGTCTGCCTCTGCGGGCCGCCAACGGGCCTGTATGTCTCTGCTGGCTGCCACCGCGGGCCTACCCACCTCTGCTTGTCACTGCTGCCGGGCCCATCCACCTCTGCGGGCTGCCACTGGGCCTGTATATCTCCGCAGGCTGCCACCGGGCCTGTATGTCTCTGCCGGTTGCCGCTGGGCCTGTATGTCCCTGTCGGCTGCTGCCACTGGTCCCGTCCACCTCCGCAGGTCGCCGACCTGCGTCCGCCTGTCTCTGCCGTGTGGCCCGTCCACCTCTGTGGGCTGCCGCCGGGCCTGAATGTCTCTGTCGGCCGCCGCCGCCGCCGGGCCGTCCACCTCCGTCTGCTTATCTCCGCCACAGGGCCTGTCCACCTCTGTGGTCCTCCGCTGGGCCTGAATGTCCCTGTTGGCTGCCGCCAGGCCCGTCCACCTCCACAGGCCTACCTGCGTCTGCTTGTCTCCGCCATCTTGAACGAGTGGTCTTCTGTTGATTTTCTTCTTTCCTATTCTACTTTCCTTCCTGTGACCTCTTTATTCTCTCCTAGTTCTTTCACTGTTCTCATTTAAACTTTTAAAAATTATTGTTTCCTACATTTTGCTGTCTTTTTACTGCTATCTATTGATTTGTTCTGAATTTTTTCATTTCTTGTTCATTCTGTTTTAATGAAAACTAAAACTGATGTCTAATACTTAAGGTTGTTTTGCAGTTTTCATCTGATCCATGACCTTATTTTTCTCATGAATTCTTATTGTTTGTCTTAATGCCATTAAGGCTTCATTTATGAGTTCCTTGTAATAACTTCCTAAAGTGTTGAAAAAAAATGAGATTTCTCAGGTTATTTTGAGACTTGCAAGCCACAATGGCTTCTCTGTAGCAATGCGATAAAAAGCTCTTCTAAGCCAAAAGGGCTGAGAGAAGCACACGTGGCTAGGAGAGACAGGCCAGGTCTGGAATCCTTCTTGGTAGCATCATAAACTAGACATTATTAAACTATGCATTGCTACAGAGAAGCCATTGTGGCTAGTTGTTGACAAGTATTATGATTGCCTCCACTTGACTCTAGGCTGGTTTATTAACTTGATTGGCCAGAAAGGGTGAACAACCAATTCTGAAGCATTATGAAAGAATGGCAGATGCCACTTGTCTTGCTTACAGCTGGGAGCATCCCTGTGAGAAAATCAGTTACTTCAAAGTTGCCATGCTATGGAGAAGCTAGAGCTGCAGAGCAGAGCATCTGCAAAAGTCAAGTTATCTCAATTGAGGCCAAGGCGCGGCAGAAGAGGAGACATGAATCTTCACTATTGAGCCCTGCAAATGTTTCAGAGTTCAGATAAATGCATGAATGATGCGTTTTATATAATCATAACTTGGGATGGGTGGTATTACCACAAGTTTATCCAACATTTCACAAGAGCTGCTTAGCATAAATCACACCAATGCCTGCCTGAACTGAGCCCAGCTTAGGGTCTTGTCTTGAACCTGTATGAGGCAAAGCTGTCAACAGTAATTTAACTGTGTACTGAGGAATTTGGAAAGCTTTTATGCTGACCTGAGGTGCCATTATCATAGATAGCTGGTAAATAAAGGCTTTCAAAACCTGGAGCTACTGTAGGATATCTTTCTGTAAGTTGTGTATATGTGTGGCTCCCATTGGATAATAAATAAAGCTGTATTGGCCTATGGCAGGGCAGGATGGAGCCACATAGGAAAGTCCAAAAGAGATAGGGAAAGAAGAAGGGCAGAGTCAGGGGAGACACCAGCCTGCTGCCAAAGGAGCAACAAGATGCCAGCAGACTGGTAATGCCATGGCCACATGGCAACATATAGATTAAGAGGAATGGGTTGATTTAAGATGAAAGAGCTAACTAGAAAGAAGCTGAAGCCATAGGCCATACAGTTTGTAATTAATACAAGCCTCTGAGTGATTATTTTATAAGTGGCTGTGGGACCACAGGCAGGGAGGGACTGAGACACTTCCAGCTACAATGATAAACACCATAACTAGAAGTAACTCAGAAAGAAAAAGACTTACTTTTTTTTCACACTTCCAGGGAACAGTCCATCATTGAGGGGCATCAGGGCAGGAATATGGAGGCAGGAGCTGATGCAGAGACCATGGAAGGGTGCTGCTTACTGGCTTGCTCCTCATGGCTTGCTCAGCCTGGTTTCTTATAGAAGCCAGGACCACCAGGCCAGGGATGGCACCATACACCCTGCCCCCATGGGATGAACAAACCCACATCAATCAGTAATCAATAAAATGACTTCAGACATGACTAGAAGCCAATTTGTTGAGGGTACTTTCTCATTTAAGGTTCCCTCTTCACAGATACCTCTAGCTTGTGTTAAGTTGACAAGACAAAACACAAACAAATGTAGCTAGAGTTTTCCTGCCTTGCCCATAGTCAGGACAAATCTTTGTCACCTGCCAGTCCCACAGCCACTCAGACCCAACCAAGTAAACACAGAGACTTATATTGCTTACAAACTGTATGGCCATGGCAGGATTCTTGCTAACTGTTTTTATATCTTAAATTAACCCATTTCTATAAATCTATACCTTGCCACATGGCTGGTGGCTCACCGGCATCTTTACATGCTGCTTGTCCTGGCGGTGGCTGCAGTGTCTCCTGCCTCAGCCTTCTGCTTCCCAGAACTCTCTTCTTTCCTTGTCCCACCTACTTCCTGCCTGGCCACTGGCCAATCAGTGTTTTATTTATTGACCAATCAGAGCAATTTGACATACAGACCATCCCACAGCAAACAAACCAGAAAACAAAACAAAAAAGGGGTATTGTGCTAAATCAAATTTTCTCTTTCTTAAATTTGAAATGAATAAAATCACTTTTGAGATTGGCATGTTTCTCTCAATATAATGTTGTGGTGGTATTGTGTTCCCCAAAATATTGTGTACTCTAATAAATTTACCTGGGGTCAGAGAACAGCCAGCCACTAGATACAAAGGCTAGAAAATGGTGGCACTCACACCTTTAATCCTAGCATTCCAGAGATAGAAATCCCTCTGGATCTCTGTGAGTTCAAGGCCACATTGGAAATAGCCAAGCATGGTGACACACGCCTTTAATCCCAGAAAGCCAGCCTTTAATCCCAGGGAGTGGTGGTAGAAAGCAGAAAGATATATAAGGCGTGAGGACCAGAAACTAGAAGCATTTGGCTGGTTAAGATTTTGGCTGGTTAAGCATTCAGGCTTTTGAGCAGTAATTCAGCTGAGACCCATTCCAGATGAGGACTCAGAGGCCTCCAGTCTGAGGAGACAAGACCATGAGAGGATCCGGCAAGGTGAGATAGCTGTGGCTTGTTCTGTCTCTCTGGTCTACCAGCATGGACCCCAATAACTCGCCTCGGGTTTGATTTTATTAATAAGAACTTTTAAGATTCCTGCAACATAATGTTTTCATATTTACAAGTGTTGTATGCATTAATATCAAGTAAATTTTATATTATAGATACTAATTAACGTATTTCAACTATTACATTTTTAATATAAAGTAAAAGGGCAGTCTTGGCTTTGTGTGCTTTTTCACAAATATGAATATGTAGCAGTATACATTAAAAGGTTTTTTTTTCCTTCATTAACTCACTTGAGTCACTCTGTTGAAATTTAAATATAATATTATGGGTCTATTTTTAGATTGACAAGTCTGTACTATGGATGGTTGACTTCTCTTGACAAATAGAATATCTGAGATATTGTATCCTTTCTTATAAATTTTAAATTAGATGTTATAAATCTTCCTCCAGATTTTTCTTCCTTTCTAAGATTATTCCTCCTAGTCTAGGTCCTTTACATTTATATGTGAAATTTATTACAAGTTTAATTAGTGCTATGTGTTTGAATCTGTTATTTTCCCCATGAATTCTTGCTTACAACACTTACTCCCCAGATGGCAGGGATGGGTGGTGGAGGAGAGGGGAATGTGTGGCAGGCAGTTGGAAAGACTGTAAAACCTTTAGAAGGCAGGTCCTGGCAGAGCTGTGTAGGTCTCTGGAGATCAAGCCATTTGATATGATTCCTGATGCCTCCTTTCTTGTCTTTTCTTTGCATCCTCTCTGCCAAAGTGAGAGGATCCAACACCGAGGATAGAGCTGTTCTGCCTCTGTGCCTCCCCCCACACCCCTGATCCTATGATGAACTGTGTCCTGTGAAACCTGAGTAAAAATAAACCTCTCTCCCCACAAGTTGTTTTTGGCCCCACCTACATGATAAGAAACTGACACAATTAGAAATCTGAAGCCATGTCCTTATAGCTTACTGTCATGTCCTTATATCTTGCTAAGTACATTTATTGATTGTAGTTTGGTAGAGGTTGAGTCCTCAAATTTTGCTATGGTTACAATTATGTCACCCGAAATAACACATTATTCTTTATTAGTTTCATCACAGTCTTTATGTCTGTAATTTTTTCACGACTTAATACACCGAGGAGAGCTTTGAATGTAATGTTGAGTAGCCTTGATAGAGCTGACTTTCTTTACATTGTTCCCCATCTTAGCAAGAAAATATTAGTTATTTTGCCATTAATGCTACATTGTAAGTTTGTAAGTGAATGTCTTGATAAACTCAATTCTTTCTTCTTAGAGTTTTTATCATGATGGATTTTTGTTAAACACATTTCCTAATTCATTTAAAAGAATGTCCTATGTCTATGCCAGTGATGAAGAGGCATAAGGATCAGCTTTGTAATGATCACCTTGCATCCTGGGACAAACTCATTTTTTATGAAACATGAATTTGGAGTATTCATTGACTAATTAGAGACTGTCAAGAATTTTTATCTCAATTTAAATTAGCAGTATTAGTACATCATTTCTTTGTTAATAAAAGTGCCTTTTGGGAGCCAGAAGTGATGTCATTGAAACTTAAAGAAATGAGCTAACAAGTTTGGAATTAGGTCCTCAAATGTTTATAAATTCTGATAATTATGGGGTTTTTTTGCTTTTATTTCTGTTTTTGTTTTTCTATTGAAGACTTAGAAGAATTTTATCAGTATTAACCATTTTTAAATGGGGTTTTGCTTTGGTGGTGTTTTTTGTACTATTTTGTCTCTCTCACATTTCTTTCTAAACTTTGCTAGTCCTTTCCTTTTCTTCTTAAATTTGGATGATTTTATTCTTTCTAGCTTTAAAAAAATAAATCATCTTATTTCACTGCCTTCTGTATTATTTTTATTTTCTAAACTATTCTCCTGGGCTGGCCATTCTTCTCCATCAGGACCGCTAAGTTTACAGAGGAAAGTGAAGAGACTAACAAAGCATAACAAATGCTTACAACTGAGGATACTCACAATGCCTTGAGCCCTGAGGACAGGGCAGAGGCCAAAGCACAGCTGGAGAGACTCTGGAATCGGACAATATCATCGAAAAATCACAGTATCTGAAAATGACACAAGAAAAATTTATACCATTGAACTTAGGGGTTAGGACTCAAGTCACTCCACATAAAAATAGAATAAAGGGTTTGAAGATGCTGAATAGAAAATTTAAGAATTTTGCTTTAGTTTCACAAACATAAATTTAGATTCACAAGAGAGTTGAACAGAGAAGAGAGAAGAATTGTTTTAAAAAATGCCAGCAGTAGTCCCACGGATGTAAATTTGTTTGTTTTGGTAAACAACAATCCAAAGACATAACACACTTAGTGAAATTCAAGTAATATAAATTCTTAGAAATGCCTTCATAACCACATGGTGATCCACTGGATATGAACAAAAACCAAAGAGAATGCAAGAAATTAGCAAGAGAAACAAGGAAACCCTAGCTGTGCTTCATTCAAGATAATAATAAGGAAAATGTCATTCCTGACTTCATAGTATGAGCAAAGTATGTCTTAAGATAATATGTTGTTAGAGATGTGTCTTAGAGTTTCTTGTTGCTGAGAAGAAACACCATGACCATGGCAACTCTTATAAAGAAAATATTTGATTGGGGTAGCTCTCTTATAGTTTCAGAGTTTTAATCCACTATCATCATGGAGCATGGTGATATGCAGGCAGGCATGGTGCTAGAGAAGTAGCTGAGAGAGTCTTATATCTTGCAAGCAGCAGGAAGTCAACTGAGACATTGGGCAGTATCCTGAGCATAGGAAACCTCAAAGGCCTCCCCCACAGTGGCACACTTCCTCCAACAAGGCCATACCCACTCCAATGAAGCCACGCCTCCTACTAGTTCCACTCCCTATGATATTAAGGGGGGCCAATTACATTCAAACTACCACAGGCTGAGAGTTTTTATTTTCAAAGCCAAATTGTTTATGGTAGGAAAGATAACCTGCAAAATATGAAGATGAAACAGAAACACTTTCACATACTTAAAAGCTGATAAAATTAGTTATTGGGATGCTACACTGCAAGAAATGAGTCTTAGTTTTAAGTTCCAGTGTTCCTTCCGTTTCTGGGATGGGGGGGGGATGGTAGTCAAAGACTGAATCTGGAACAGTAGTAAATATGCCAATGAATAGGAAAGCCAATGTCTTTTTTTTCTGACTTATTTAAAGGACATCTGACTATTTAAATCTAAGAGAAAGATCTGAATCATGAGGTTTATGACACATCTGATAAAAATAGCTAAAAGTGGGGTGTAGGCAAAAAGAAATCTATTCCAATCTTATTCAATTATATATGAGGTAATAGATAAGATTCATTTGGGATGAGCTGAAATCAGTTAAGAGTATACATTGCCATCCCTTGAGAATGCTCTGGGGGAAAATTAAGATATGTATAAACTAAAAACCAACAGAGAAAAAAATAACAGAGTATAAGAGGGTAAATATCTGCCATCATAAATGCAATAAAAATGGCAAAAAAAAGTTATTAGAATCAGACTTCATTTTTAAAACTCAAGGTCTGAAAGGCAAAGCTGTGAGCCTTCTGGCAGTTTAATTCATCCTTAATCCCATCCTCACTACCCAACTGTTGTAATTTAGAATGCCTCTCCCCCAATTCATGGGTAAGGTACTTAATCTCCAGTGTGATTCTCTTGAGAGATATGCTCTAGGAGGGGCCTTTAGGTTGTGAACACTTTGTCCTCATGGATGGTGGATGCTACTGTGAAAGGGGCTGGTGGGAGAAGACTCACTGCTTGTCTGCCATGAGAACATCACGCCACAGAACATCATTCCCCTGTCTTTTGCCACACTCAAACAGTGAAAGGATCCACAGATGCTGGGTGTGGTGGCCACACTTTCATCTATGACAAAGGTTATAGCTAGTCTTCTCTGTACTTGGAGGGCAGAGGCAGGTGGATTTCTGTGAGTTAGAAGCCAGTCTGGTCTACACTGTAAGTTCCAGGTAGTGCAGTGTTTGTGTTCAAAGAATACTTAACATGGCAGCCTAGCACCACGTTACAATGTCTACATCTCTGCCTCACTTCTTCTCCCTGTTCAGACATTGTATCCTCTAAACAAAAATGACTATAGCCTAAGATTCTGAAAGAGAAAGAGAGACTGTGTTTACATAACTTTTATTCTAGCAGGTTGTTACAATTATCCTACTGCTAGCTATTATTATAAAATCTTCTTGAATAATTTAAAGATTGAATTTATCTTAAGTTATGACTTTAAAAAAGACTCATAGTATGTTTCAATTTCAGGATTCCTTGTGGTTTCAGGCATCCGCAGCGACTCGTGCAATGTGTCCCTGGTGGTCAAGGGTGGGCTACTGGATTTGTTTGAAGCTAGTCTCAGAATCACACAAATGCAAAGGAACCCACCTGGGGACTGAGATGAAATGACAGGATAAAGACCAAGAGAGGGTGGCCAAAGAACCCAGAGTAAAAAAGCAGGTAAGGAAAAGAAAATGCAAAATAGCCCCACAGCTACTGAAGAGCAAAGAAGGATCCTGAAACACAAGAAACATCTTCAATTTCATGACTCAATACAACAGTAAAGAAATATCTGTTGAGGCTCAGCAGTTAAGAGAGCGTGCTGCTCTTGCAGAGGACCAGAGTTCAATTTGCAGCACCCATGTTGGGTGGCTCACAATTACCTGCATCTCCAGTTCTAAGGAGTCTGTTGCCTCTTCTGGCCTCCAGAGGTAACTACACACACACACACACAGAGAGAGAGAGAGAGAGAGAGAGAGAGAGAGAGAGAGAGAGAGAGAGAGAGAGAGAGAGAGAGAGAGAGAGAGAGAACTTTTTTTCCAAGACAAGGTTTCTCTGTGTAGTCCTGGTGTTCTGGAACTCACTCTGTAGACCAGGCTGGCCTTGAACTCGGAGATCAACCTGCCTCTTCGTCCTAAGTGCTGGGATTAAAGGGGTGCACCACCACTGCTCAGTCATAAAACAACATTTTAAAATGTGCACATATGAATCAGGGGATGTTTACAAGATAATCTGTCTCTACAATGTTCTTAAGAGTCTTAAACAAAAAAAAAAGAAATTTTTCTTAACAGTGGAGTAGACACATAAATAGTATTATATTCATGCCATGGAATAATGAGCACCAATTAAGCTACAGCTTTCGTTTCCTTAAAACAGGACCAAGTGAAAAGAGCAAGAAGATGTACTGTCCAAGTCTTTCCTCATCATGAACACAAAATAGATTATTCAAGATATTTTTCAGAAAAATAATATATGTGGTAGGCAAAATAATCCCATCTT
This sequence comes from Peromyscus maniculatus bairdii, assembly GCF_049852395.1. Lineage (NCBI taxonomy): Eukaryota > Metazoa > Chordata > Mammalia > Rodentia > Cricetidae > Peromyscus > Peromyscus maniculatus. The sequence goes on along the minus strand of NC_134867.1, from coordinate 54,153,197 downwards.
CTCAGATGTCTGCGCATGTGTCTGAGAACCAGCCTCTATGTAACTGACATAGCAGATGAGATCACATCAAGGAACTGAGTCGAGGAGCGAGGCAGGTGGTCCCAGTCCAGTCACCAGGGTCCTTTACTCAGAACCTGAGGAGATGTCAGAGATACCATGTTGCTGGTTTCAAAGATGGAGTGCACCACAAGCCAAGGAGTGCAGGGGCCTCTGGAAAAGGAAAGGGAAGAGAATAGAGTCTCTGTTAGAGCCTTAAGAAGGAAATGCAACCCTCCTGATACTTTTCATTTCAGCCCAGAGACACCCATGCATCCCTCAAAATCTCTAGCACTGTAATATAGTATATCTGTACTGCCTTAAGCCCCGTGGCTTCTGGTAATTTATTATAGTAGAAACAATATAAGTGTGCTTAAAATATCTTTTTAATGTCCATGAATGAATTAATGCAAAATCTAGAATCAGAAGATGTGCTGGGATATATTTCAATTCTCAAAAGGGAACACATACAGTTGAGTTGTTCGCTGGCATGCTTTAAACTGTGGGTGTATGGTTAGAAATGATGTGTTCTTCAGATGAAGCCTTGACAGTGCCAGGACTGGATGCATGGCCTTGCAAATGCCTACTGAGTTATACATACCTCAGCTTGTAAAAAGAAAAAAAAACCCAACTTTTTAAAGAAGCTGGGGAGATACCTCTATTGGTGAAGTGCTTTCCACACAAGCAGGAGGACCTGAATTTGATCCCAGGAGCCCTATAAAATACAAGGTGGGGTGGTATATATTTGTGATCGCAGTGCTGGGGAGAAAGGAACAGGTCTCATAAAATAAGATAGACACCCTCTGACCTTAACACACACACACACACACACACACACACACACACACACACACACACCTTAAAAAAACAAGACCTAGACAAGGATATCTGCTGTAAGAGGAGCATGGACTTCAGGACGGGGCATAGGCATCTGCTTGGGTTGTGGACAGACTCCTTGGCCCTACGACTAAAGGGTGTCAGGACAAGAGGAGGGTATACAGAGGGGAGGAGAGTGGCTTCCTATATTATGTATTCTTTACAACAGCTAAGCTGTGTGATTGTCTTTGTCTAATGGTTGTATATCTATCATGGAACTTACCAAATTTGAGCTAATTTGCTGGAGTCTCAACCCAACTGACAGGCCACTTAGCGAGGAAATTCCAGCCCCAAGAGTTTATGGTGAGAGCCCCAGTGGCAGTGACTATTGTAAGAGAAGATTCTAGAAGTTTTTTGTTTTGTTTTGTTTTGTTTTGTTTTGTTTTGTTTTGTTTTAGCAGAAGCAGGGTCTTAAGTATGAGGGACCTATGTGGCATGCCCTGCTTTCTGAAGACCCCACAGTTTTCCGTGGTCCACCAGGACTGCACACCCATGCAAATGCCAGCTTTTGGTGTCTGTCTCTAAGTACAAACAGCCAACAGAGAGCTGTGGCCAAGACCAGTTAAGTAAAGACATATCTGCCCTTTTCTCCACATCTCTCTTCCCTGCTTACCTCTAACCCAGTAGGAGCTGAATCACAGCTAGGAGGGGTGGAGGAGGGAATGACAGATCTGTGTCCAGTCTTTATCCCAAGTCCCTTGAGCCAGAAGCTTGCCCTGCAATTGGGAAGAATAAACATTTCGGAAAAAAAATGATGAATTACGATTATAAACTGCACTAGCGTTTAATAATGGAATGTGACGTGGTAATTATGGAATCTTCCGAAGCTGTCATCAAGGAAGGGGGAAAAGTGACTTGACACAGGAAGTTTTAAAACTCTGATTGGTAAAAAGAAAACTATGACGATTTAGACTGATAAAACAGTACATGCATATTTGTGGGCATATATGAAATGGTCACATAGTTCTATTTAAGCAAGGAATGGAGTGTTCATGTTCCAAGACAGTTGAAGGCAGAGCTTTCTACATCAAACCCTCTAGCTCAGACACTTTATTCTTTAACCTTAGGCAACACACTACTATACTACACTGGGTTTACTCACCTACAAAATAAATTTTTTTAAAGCACTGGCAGTTTGTTCAGGCTTTAAAAACATGATAATAAAGCAGGACCTTTTCATAGGGTTGATGTGAGGAACAAGACAAATAACAAATACGAAGCCATCCTGGTCTGAGCTGTGAACTTTAATGGCTAGGGCTCCTGAAGCTCAAAAGAGGGACTGGAGGGATGCTCAGTCAATAAAGTGACTACCATGGAAGTGAGAGAGCCTGGGTTTGGTCCCTGGAATCCATAGAAAAGCTGAGCGTAATGCCAGATGCTTGTAGGAGCTGGATCGATCGCGACACAACTCTAGGGCAGTGAGAGAGCCTGTCTCAAACACACACACACACACATACACACACACACACACACACACACACAGCCATTTATGTGCACCTACCACACATGCACTCACATAAATGGGCACGCGCGCGCACACACACCACATGCACACACACAAATTATCAAGGGGGCAGGAGCATCGCTGATGGTAGGGAACTATGTATGTATGTATGTATGTATGTATGTATGTATGTATGTATGTATACAAAGAAATCAAGAGATAGAAGCATGGTGACATGCAGGGATGCCATGGGACAGGGAGAGAATGTGCAAAAGTGTTAGCATGGCTGGGACATAGGTTTTTAAAGGGAAAGTAGGGACTAGACAGTGAAAACCTTCATGTCCTACTTCAAATCCAACCAGAAAAAGCCTTAAGCTGTTTAGCTCACAGCCAACACAAACCTTTTGATCCTGGCTACCTCCTCAAATCCAAACTCTCCCATTCTACTTGGGTCCTTCACTGCTTGAGTTTTCTGGAACTCATTTTTGGATCTTGACGCAGTCCTTCTTGTTGGATGCCGTCTTATTCTTCCCCTAAAATGCAGTTCAGCCAGTGTCATCACCAGGAAGCCTGTCATTCATTTTTACTGTTATTATTATTCAACAAATATATATATGTATATGTATATATATATATATATATATATATATATATATATATATATATATATATATATATATATATATATTGGACACTCTGTGCACAGTGCTTTACAAGATGTTGGACTGAAAATTTGAGAAGGATTTGAGAAAGCAGAGAGCCTTCTACAGAAGCAAAATTTCAATGACGAGGGCTTCAGTTGTCAATTGTCAAGGTGATATTTTGACTGAGTTCAGAATTGGGCACTGTGAGAGGTCTGGGCTCCAAACCCTGATGTCAGGAGTTCCCCTCACATCCCAGATCCTCTTCTCTTTCTGTGTTCCCAGCGCCTCCATTCATATTGTTGGAAGGAAAAGAGAATGAAAAGAAGTCAGAATGTACTTGGCTCCCAGGATGTGTCAGAACCTACAGTAACACACTCTACCTCAGCATAACCCCATAACACATTATTCTGGTTTGCTTCTCCGTTCTTGTAATAAACATTGACTGTCTTAGTTAGGGTTTCTATGGCTGTGATGAAACACCATGACCAAAAAGCAAGTTGAGGAGGAAAGGGATTATTTGGCTTACACCCCCACATTGCTGTTTATCACATAACACTTGAGGGGATAGTGGCAGAGGGTGATAAGCTGTCATCATCACAGAAGTCCCACCACAGGCAACAGACTGAACTCTTTATGGGCCAGCTGTGTCTGTGTCAACAGATTTATCAATATAAAGCAGATGGCAGCAGGCACGTAGGTAGTTGGCATCTAAGACTATGGAACAAGAAGGCAGATATAGGCGTCTTAGTGCACTGAGGTCCTGAACCACAACAGGACCTCCCTGCATTTAAGGACTTTGTTGACAGAGTGGCATTCCTGTCCTAGACTATATGAGTAGATATCCAGAAGTACAAAGCCCAAGACATACAGATGTATACAGTTCTGTGGTATTTTTTTCCCCTCATCTTATCTCTAAGGTCTAAAGCAATGCTTATTACAAGCCACATGATAGGCACTCCATATATATTGAATGGATGAAAAAAGGAAAATGGAGCTTAGTTAGATTTGTATGCAAAGAATATTACTATTCTGATTAATGAAGTTGAGATTTTTGACACTACACACCTTCTGGGTGTGACATGTACTTTAAACATGTGTGTCATATGTACATGTAGGGAATGAGAGGCCATTTTTATATATTCATATAAAATGTATTTATAGAGGCCACAGTAAATTTTTTATCTTGGAACTTTTCAGAGCTTTCAGTGTGCAGATTTATCAAATCTTAAGAAATAAATTTATATGTCAGCTTCCATTATTCAAGTTCACTTGGCAAGTGAAAGCATGGATTCTAGAATGGCAATTTTAGAAAAGAAACAACAATTTGAGAACTCTTCAGTAACTATTGCCTTGATGTATGTGGCTTCTCCATTTCAAAATCAACTGGATATTCAGTGTTCTTCTCAGGTTCATTGGTTTGAATACGTGGTCCCCAACTGGAGTTGCTGTTTGGAAGGTGGTAGGACCTTTGAGAGAAGGGGCATGGCCATCACAGGGGGTCACCATGGGTTAACCCTGTGAGGGTGAGGACCAAGCTTCATCTCTATTTTAGTTCTGTATCTTATAAGCCAGGCTATCAGCAGGCCCTGCTACAATCTCCAGCCAACTTGCCTTCCCCACCATCATGGACTGTGTGTGCCCTCTGAAACTGTTAGCCCACACCTCTTTTACATTAGTTTTCTTCTGTTAGATATTTTGTTGCAGTGAAAAGAAAAGTAACTAATACAACTCCCAATTGATTTCAATTGGTGCTGGACAATGCACCCACAGTGTAGCATATATTGCTAATGATTCCGATAATCTTCTTGCCTAGCAATTTATTTTCACAGAGATGTACAAATGTCTCATAGCTAAGTGTTAACCCCTTCCTTGTCACAATGTAGCATATTCTACATTTGCAACTATATGACTTCACTTGAATGAACACTCTAATGGAGTTATAACAATCAAGTATTCTACAATTCTTACTTAATCAATCAACTAATTATGACACCTAACAGCAGCTGCCTGCTAATGCCCTTTCTTCCACACATCTCAGCATATGCAAATGGCCTCCATTCTTTGCCATAACCAGTGGTAGTTGCTGAGTTAATTGTGAGCTCTACAGAAAGGTAGAGTTGATGTTACTTATCACTTATTCCTTAATCTTATTTACTAATGAAAACATCAGATCCCTATGTAATGGGTCGGTGCTGTAATGTGATTACATGGTGCTCATTCCTATGTAATGGTCTTCTCTGTGACTGTCAACTGCAGGTATAAACATGTGACTTTTTATGTAAATGTTATATTTAAACTCTCCCCTTTCTTGGATTTCTATTGCAAACCCATAAAACCATTCAAACCAGTTCTTCTGAAGACAACATTTTCTCACTATGTTACATTCATAGGACACGTTGGCCATTGGTAATTCTGTGCTGTGCAATTGAGAGTTCTGATGATTCCTTTTCTATAAGTTTCTGGCTTGAATTTGAAAAAGAAAAAATAATATTTTATCAACTATTCACACTGACTTTGTTTTGCCAGCCCACATATATAATGCCTACCTCACCTGGAACTATTAGATTTACACAGCTTCAAGATTATTTTCCATGATATTTTCATTCCCCACAATGCCATGCAGATGCTTCTTAAGAGTTCTCAAGAGAGTGGGAGAGTGGATGAATGAGTGGATGAAACTTGAATAGGCAATCACTCCATATCTGATAAATTCTACGAGTATTCACACATAAAGATTTAGGCAAGATGCTGTAGAGTATTTCCATATACCACTCCAACATATTTCACACTGTGAGACTAGTCCACAGAAAATCAGGAAACCAGGAAGTCTTTAACAAGACTTGTCTTGTGGCAACGAGTCTACATCCTCATTTGCAGCTTAAGTGTCTTTCAAAAACCAGCCCCATTGACTCTTCTCTATGTCGAATATCCTTAGTGAGCTGATTTTCTCAAAGACCTGCTTTAGCTTTACAAACTTATTCTACCATGAACCAAAACATAATAAAGATACCCAAAAAGAAAAAAAAAACCCTACATAAAATCAAAACATGTTTTTTCTCTATCTTTACTTCCTTCCAGCCCTGGAGGGAGATCTGATATGTGAGACGATTGTTCCACAAACCAGCAACTCTCACGTAGGGGCATTTACACGTCTCCAGATAACATACCCTTCACCATTACCTTCTGGAATTTGCTAGTCTTTCAAGAATCTGACTGTAATCACTGGAAGTTACCACATTTTCCAGATGAAGTAAACATACAGAAAAGATGTCTTCTCCCTGTGGAAGAGCAGGGGAGTCCTGTCTTCACAGCACATTGTAGAGAACCAGACAGAATGCAAAGGTGAAGAGTCTATCAAGCAAACGTTTTCCTGAAGCTATTCCAGATGTCTCTGCTGGAATCAAAAGGTCTCAAGAGCAATTTATGCTTAGGACACACGGTGTTGATACGGATATCTGGTATGAGTCAGCTAAAACATGGCTGACATTGGACACCCAGGAAGTTGTAAGTCATCATAAAATGGCTGACACTAGCTGTCAAAAAACCCCCAAGGAACCAGTGGTATCATCTGCTATATAACTATTTTTGGTGGAGTATCACTTTTGTGTGGGTTCTGTATAATTATGACCTTGAGGTCAAAGGCACTAGAGCCTGAGCCCCAGCTTTCGCCAGCCTGCCTGTGTGTGTCATTCTGTAGGCCTGAGTGCCTACCTCCAAGAGGCCCGTGTGCTGGTCTGAGTGTGTGCCTGTAGCTGCCTGTGTGTGACCCAGGTATGTTGGCTTGTGTCTAGGTACCTGCTGGCATCTGCCTTGCCCGTAACTGAAGAGTAAATCTAATTAATCTTATCAATAAAAACCAGGAGTCGGGTATCAGGGTAATAACCTGAAAGATCAGAGAAGCAGAGGAGCAGCCACGAATGACTTCTTACGGCTCCAGATCCTCTGACCAAAAGGGCCCCAAGATCGTGTCTCCACCCTGCCTTATCACTTCCTGCCTCCACCTCCCAAGTGCTGGCATTAAAAGCTTGAGCCACCACTGCCCAGCTTCTATGACGAACTAGTGGCTAGTTCCACACTCTGATCTCCAGGCAAAAGCTGTATTTGTCAGAACACAAACACAATATCACACAACACAGAACCCTCCTTCTTTTCTGGCATGGGAGCCTAGGCTTCACAGGCTGAAAACCAACTCTGCATCTTCAAGCAAAAGTAGTGAACTGAGTGCAACCAGTAGAAATCACATAAAGATGGTTCTCTCTACACTCACAGACCCATTTCATTTCCTTGAGACGCAAATTCTTTATTGGGAGTCTGAAGTAATAGCGTTGAGATTTTCAAGTCCAACTCAGGCAAACTGAGCAAGTCAGGAAACTTTAGTTAAAATGAATTGTAAAAAAAAAAAAATAGTGTATGTGCAAAATATGAAGCTATATTCCATGTTACATATTTGGGAGGCAGGCTGCTCTTTCTTTTTATCTTTTTTTCCCCCTTTATCTTATCTCTTTCAAGGAAGAAGCACAACAGCTTCCGCCTTCTGTTCTCCAGGAAGACCCGGATTTAGAGGGTAGATTGAAAGTAGGTGAAACATTGTAAGCTCTTGGACTAACGTAATAGAAAGTGTAGCCACGTTCTCAGTCATACCATACTTTCACATGCTTCATTCTGTGGACATTTATCTGGGTGTAGTAGTCACAGCTCCCTGAATTCTAAAAGTCTTTCTTTTCCCTGTTCCTTGGAAGGATAAAGTGATTGCTTTAAAATAAATATGTGGGTAAGGAGAATAAATTAGAACAACCTTTTAAGGGTGTTAGACTCACTGAGGTCACTTCCACTACTCGTAATGAAGACAAATGTCTATAATTATAAGTAAATGCACTGCACGTGTTTGTTTATTTATCCAGTATCTTCTATCTGCAAATATCTTGTCTGTGAGTCTCCTGTCTACTTTATTAAGAAAACATTATATCCAAACCACTAATGTACCCAGATTTTCCCTACTTGAAAAAGACATCTGTTGTAGCCAAATTTATGGTGAGATTCTGGTTTTCATAGTTACCACACAAATGTTTAATATTGATGAATTCGATGGGGTCTGGGGTCTGTATGGACAGTACAGCAGGTGTCCCTGTTGTCAAGATGAACAGCAATCCATTTCTGGCTCACATAAAGATAATTGTGTATCACAGTGACACTATCTTAAAGAAACTAGATGACAGTGTTGGGAAAATTGTAGACATTTATAAAGTTCGAGATGTTGACCTGGGTGTCATGATGTCAAGACAGCTGCAGTTATTTGCTAACACCAAGATATATTTGTAGAGACTGAAAGAATTACAAGATGAAGATAATGAAGGCTCTGATTGGACTTGCCCACCTTGCCATTTCTCTGATAGTAGTCAACATGTCTGGTTCTTAGAACATTGTTATATTTTGGCTAATGTATAAAGCATCAAAAAAATCACACACATACACAAAGATTTTAATAAATACATGGTACAGCACAGGTCTGTAATCCTAGAGACCGAGGAGACCGAGGCAGGAGGATTGTAAGTTCAAGGTATACTTATACACCAGAGTCAATTCAGGGACAGCTTGGACAGCTTAGTGAGACTTTGTCTCAAGATAAAAAGTTAAAAGCAAGGCTGAGAATATTCAGTAGTAGAGATCTTGCCTGGCATGCAGTCGGCTACAGGTTTAATTCTTGATACTGGAGATAAAAGAAAAAGTGTGGTATGCTTGTTTTAAAGTTTATTGTTGGAACCTGACCCTTGCATACAGTTTAAGTGTGTGCCACGTGAGCCACCTTCCATAGGTTAGGCAGAGGAAATGATGTACTCGATTTGTATGTGTTTAGAAACAACAAATACTGGTGAGGAGAAATTAGAATCCAAGCAGAACCAGCAGAAAACAACCAAGACACCTTTTCTAGGTTTGTGATTTATTTAGTCGTTCATTTACTCATTCAATAGATATTTACCAAGGTGATATTATATGCTAAATCTTGTTCTGGACTGCAGAGATGCAACAGAAAAAAAAAAGTGAAGTTTTGGAAGACTTTATTCTACTATGGGGTGAAAAGGTAGAGAGATTAAGCGGCTTACTTGCATATTGAAAAAATATTTCCTTAGTAAAATAAAACAAGACAAAGGGATCCTTCTACATAGTTAAGAACCACTTGCCTCATTGGAACAGTTTACATGGTGGACGTATCAGGCCATTCTTAGGAGCAGATGCCTCCATGATATTAAATAGCCTGCTATGTAAGGAACTACATGCATAGAATTCCAGGAAGAAAGAGCAATAGGTATCATATGCTGACAGCTCTACACAGTCAGAACAATCACAGTTACGGTCCATGGAAGCAAGATAACAGCAAATAAAGCTGGAAGGCTATTGAACAGAACCTCCCAAGGTAGAAAATGGATCATGAGCTGTACTTAAAATACAAGGAAGACTACTGGAGGAGCTTGAGCAGTCACGTGATCAGATCTATATCCTTCTAGAAGATCATTAAGCTGTTGCTATTTAGAGTGTCAAGGAGGAGAAAACAGGATCCAAAGAGAAGGCCTTGAGTTACCTAGGTGAGAGATGGTAGAGGTTGGATCAAGGCTATCTCAGTAGCGAAGGGACAGGATGTAGAAATCAGGCATGCCTTTTTTGAGGTAGAGAAAATATGACTTGCTAATTAACTAGATGAGGATGAAGGCAAGGAGGTAAAGCAAAGATGACTTCTACATTTTTGGATTGGATAACTGGGTTGAACAATCCAAGGAGGAACAGGTTTGGAGGGGGTGGATTTCCGCCGCTCAGCTTCTGAGACGCCTGTTAAACATGATAATAATAGTCTCTACCTTGTGGGGTTGTTGTGGAGAGAGAATAGGAAACACATGAAAAGAATTCAGGCCAGTATCCAGCAGGAACTAATTGCTCAATAAATACTAACAACAATAGCTGTTGAAGTAAAGGTTCAGGAATTATTAACGTCTGTAATTCTTCAGTTAAGGTGGGCCAGCAAAAGCTCATCAGAAATTAAGAATAAGATACAAGTGTAAGAGGGTGTTACAAGAGAGTCACTGCTGCTCATACCACTTTTGGATTTTATTTTTATTTATTTATTTTTGTCCACTATGGACCAGTAATATAGAACACTTGTCTCCTTCAATCCCTGTGTTGAAACCCTAACTCAAAGTCATTGCATTCAGAGGTATTGGCTCCGAAGGTACTTAGATCATGTGGATGAAGCATCATGCAGGGATACAGTGGTCTTTATAAGTGCCTTATTTACTCCTAGTATGTGAGGGCAAAGCATCCCATATAATAGGACTTGACCCCTCATAAAACACCCAATCTGACTGCATCTAACCTTGGACTCTCTGGCCCTCTCCAGTATTATGACAGTTTCTGTTGTCTGTGGGTCATCCATTCTGTGATATGTTGTTAAAGTGGTCATAATGGACTAAGGTGAGCTTTCATAATCTCCAACAACAATAACAACAAATGAATTACTGTTAAAACAGAGCATGTCAACTACAACTGTAAAGCACTCAGATGCCATGGCAATAGTAAATCGTTACAAAAATTTCTAAATTTCGCTCTCCGTTTCTGTGTTTCTTTCTCATTACAGACCAGCGTAGATCAGCTCCAAGGAGTGCATTTTCAGGGCATTAGCACACAAAGCCATGGGTGTACCTGAAGAAAAGAGACCCTGAGTTCTATTAATGGAAGGGGGTGAAGCAAGGGTACTTACTCAGTGGGCTGGAATACCAACATTATTTGCATACAGGAGCACTCCAGCAGGGGGCCGTCATAGACATCTACAAGCAATCAGTTCTAATTAGGTGTAAGGAAAGAGCCTAATCATTCCTGCGGGGACTCACTCCTCTTCCCACAGATGTGGAATCTAATGCGAAAGACATCCGCTTTTCTCTCTCCCCCTCAGAAACACTTCAGCCTAATCACAGGAGGTACAGTCTAGTGCTTGGAATGCATTAAGCATCCGAGGCTCCTTCATCACCGAGCTGGGCTCACTGTGGAGCAGAAAGATTAGCAATGCCTGTCACCACCAAGTGGTCCTAGAAGGATGCTTTAGGCCCCAGGTTTCTACACCTGGCTAAGAGTTCTTGACTCCTGCCTGGCATTAGGTTTCTCTCACTGAACCCCACCTCCAATGGCCCAGAGGTGCATATACCTAAAGCTAGAGAGAGCCTGGAGGAATTCTTGGGTGTTTCTGGGTAACATCAATAAAGTAAAAGACTCGAACTTATTTCACTTTACACTTTTGAGTCCCCCAGACAAGAAGGCTGAGGCCAGCCCAAGCCTAAGGCGCCTTGCTTGCCTGAAAGACCTGCAAGCCTGCTCCCAGGGTGAACACCACTTGAGCCGTGGGTGAAAGCGAATTAGGAGGGTCCTCCTTCCCGAGTGTGTCCTTTCCAGGAAGGCACCCCGAGCCTCCCCGTTGCTGTCGCCAGAGCTGCCTGGCACCGAGTCACCGTGAGCTCGGTCCCCGGGCGGGCACGCCAGGCAGGGACGCGACGGTGACTCACGCGGCCGCGCGCCCGCGGGAGGGGAGGACGGCTCACCTCCGGCCACGCGGGGCGAGGGGCTGCGCCGGTCGACGAGACGCATGCGCTGCGAGCTGCTCCGCTCCCTCCCCGCCCACCCCAGCCTCCTCCCTCTCGGCTCTCTGCTGGCCTGTCTCCCTCTCTCCGTCGCCGGGTGCTGAAGTTGGGCGGATGGCAGCGAGCCGGCTCCTCTAGAGGACGCAGCAGCCCAGCCTCGCGCACCCTCGGACCGACCGCGGTGCGCTCACCTACACCCCAGGCCACCCGGTAAGGCGCAACCTCTGAATGCCCGAGAGGATAAGAAATGACATAAAAATGTCTGCTTTGCACTGATGGGTGGCTTTGATTTTTTTTTCTTCTTTTCTCATTTTGCCTCCCCCACCCCCTTCCCGCGGCGAGGGGGAGGTGCAGGAACTAGGGGGCGGAGGGGGGGGGGCGTCCGTCGCCAGTGCCCTGTCTGGTGAGACAGTGGGGTGCGCGGGTCTCGGCGGGCAGCACCGCCCCGTGGCTCCGCGAAGTTGAATCCCGCGTGGCCCGCCGCAGGGCTCGGTCCACTCGGTCCCCAGGCTCCGCAGAGGGGCTGGACCGCTGTCCTGCCTGGGCTCGGTTTCGGGTGTCCGCGCTCCCGCTGGGAGAGAGCTCAACACCTTCGGGGACCCGGAGGTGAGAGGACGCTGCGGTGGCTGGAGGGGGAGCGCGCATGGGTTCGGGGTCCCCAGGCTTTTCGTGGCTGTTTGGTCTCAGCCGCGGACCACCTCCGGTGGTCTCATTTCTCCCTTTATCTTTTGGTGCCTTTAGGGAAAATAACCGATTCAGGTGCGGATGATGGTTTTACAGATACCTTGAGCAGCTGCTGTGCGTGTGTGCGTATGTGTGCGTGTGCGTGTGTGTGTGCGTGTTAGTGTGTGTGTGTTTGTGTGTGTGCGTGTGTGTGCGCGTGTGTGTTTGTGTGTGTGCGTGTGTGTGTGCGTGTGTGTGTTTGTGTGTGTGTGTGTGTATTTGTGTGTGTGTGTGTGTGTGTGTGTGTGTGTGTGTGTGTGTGTGCACAGAAGGTGAGAGTCTCTTTTGTTCCTCCCCCAGCCGTTAGTCCAGAGAAAGCGAGTTCTGGTGTGCATGGCACCGAGTCGGTTTTACGGCAACCGAGGGGGTGAGGACCAGGAACGCCCACCAGCCCCCAGCCGCTGCCCCGCTGGGTGCATCACAGACTTCCTTGCGGTGGGAGCTGGTTCTCCTGATTACGGATGGATCACAGCTTCTAGCTACTTCCTCGCTAGCCTCCCTCCGCCTCCTCCTCCTCTCTTTTCTCCCGCTGCCGCAGAGGCTGGGCGCAGACACTTTCCTGTTGTCTCCTCTTCTCCCTACCTCTGTGCCTCGGTGAAAAATGTCGGAGGACCTGAGGATGGCGGAAGGACAGAGCATCGGGTGGAGACCTGCTCCTGGCTAGCAGGAGGCAGCTTGCTGCGCATCCCACTCACTCAGTCTGAGGGCTCCTAGAGACTGAGCAGGGGTCACCTGGTCTAAAAGGTACCGGTTCGAGACCAGCTGTGCGTCTGCTTCCTCCACTGAGAGCTGGGGATGCAGGCTCACTTGTGAGATTCTGATTGCCCAGGAACCCTGCCCTGGCTTGGAACACAGTGTTTCCAACATTCCCAGCTCCCTATTGACCCTTCAGTAAATTCATCCTTCTGTGTCTTGTCTGGTGAACTTTGCAAGCTTTTAGCTGTTCCCTTTCAGTCTCCTTAAAGCGGGGCGGGGGGGGGGGGGGGGGGGATTGTAGGGGGATTATAGCATAGTGGGATTCTATCCATCAGGGGTTGGCTATCACAGATAAAGAGAAACCTTAGTTTGGTTCCCATCTGCATTTCCGGCTCTCAGGCACACTGGTTTTCAGGGTGGTGAACCTTTATGAAAACCATTTAACTGGCAAAGCAAGAAATAATTTTTTTTTTGCTCTCATAATGAAGATGATGTTTTCCTCATAGGTTCTGAGCTGCTAGACGCTGTGTGTATTAAAGACTTCGCAAACTGTGAAGTTCTTTAAGTTCTTTGTATGCATTTCCGAAATCTGTTGTAGTAACAGTAGCAGTTATGCATGGGACATGCATTGCAACACTGATAAACCAATCAAGGATAATCCATACTCATCAAGTCACATGACAAAGAAGTTTGACCTTCTGTTAAGTTACTATTATGAAGCACCTTCTTCTGTTAGCATGAACCAAAACTGTAATTAGCCCACTCATGGCAGCATAGATTTATTTACTAATTTTTAATCTTAAGGACTGTATTCAGGACCTGTGGATGAGGTTTATTTACAGCTTGGGGAGCTAAGAAAACAAATGTTTATTATTACAGAAAGAGAGATATTTTGTTAAATGAGATGCCTGTCCTTGGGGATAACACCTGAACCCAGATCCCCGGTAGCCATTTTCCCTTTTGAAATTGTCTCCAAAAGATAAAGAAAGCCACTCACTTTAACACAGGCAATGTAAGGTGTTCATTTTGCCCATTTCCATTATTTTTTGCTGTGTTGCCTCAGCTGCTCCTTGGGTTAGTCCCTACTTTGGGCCCTGTAGGCAAATAAAAAGCTTTCCCTTCTCAATTTTGGAGCCTGTGGTGTCAATGGTCTAAATCTGTCATCATTCCTAAAATTTTCTTAATCTTTTTCATAATAAATAAGTCTCATTAGCATACCCTGGTGTTAGACAGTTTGAAAGCAAAAAGCCACATTCTTATTTGGCTTTATTAAACAGCTAAATAGAAATGATCTCTGTCCTAACTGATGAGCATTCTGCTGACTCACAGACACAGGGTAAGGAAGAACTTAGGTGTGAATGTTCTGCTGGGAAGATAGGGGATCTTGCATTAGAAGTCCATTTGCTGAAATGCATGGGCTTTCCTGGAGTCATAGACACTAGCAGTGAAGCATGGAGCTGAAAGGGATGGGAATCCAGTCTACAGCATTTCTGCAGGGGATTTGGATACCAGGTTCTGTCTACAGAACAACGAAGATACTTCACTTTCCAGAAGAGAAAATGTGAGAATCAGTAAATTTATCTTCTGATTACTAAAGACCATACTATGGGGTTTTATGGAGTGCTTAAAACAAATACATCATTACCTCTAAGTAGACAGTGGGATGCTTGATGTTAGATTGATGGAGATACACTGTCCATCTTTCCTGTCTCCCCTCACCTCAATTTACCCTCTAAAGACATTTTAGTAACTTAAAAATAAATCCACCTAGATTATTTTACTTGCTGCTGCGCCAGCTCCTAGCACAGCAACTAAGAAGAGGAAGTATTAAATCTTTCCAAAATAAGTTAACTTTGCAAAATTGCCACGGCTCAGAAAAGTCTTCCGACCGGCTTAGCTGAAACTGTGGGCTCCAGGTTCAGTGAGAGACCTTGTTTCCAAAACCACGGTGGCATGATGGGGAGATGGCTTAAGTGATAAGAACGCTGACTTTGAAAACATGAAGACCTGAATTCAGATCCCCATCATCCACATCTAAACAAGGCATGTTCTGAATGCCTATAACCTCAACACTGGGTTTCAGGAAGACAGGCAGGAGGATCCCAGAACTTGTTGTCAGTCAACCTGGCAGGAACTGCTAATGTCAGATTTAGTGAGAGACAGTCTCTCAAGGTGGAGAAAAGAAGTCTTCCTGTGTGTGTGTGTGTGTGTGTGTGTGCGCGCGCGCGCGCGCGCGCGCGCGCGCGCATGCACACAGTCATGTTCTTTACTAAGTACCCTCCCTGAAATTATGTCCAGGGTCCCACATCTTGGAGGCAGCAAGCTTTAGAATTGTGAACACATTCTCCTGATATAACATTTATAGTATTGATTTGCTTCTGGTGATAAAACCATATTTGCTTATTTTAGATCTCCTGGAAGACAGGAACTGATCAGAAATGAGGACACATGGATATAATAAACACAAATTTTCAATCAAGACATCTTTGGTTTATGTCCTGATTCCTCCATTTAGTGACTTGGTTATTCGTCTACCCCGAGCCTCAGTTTCCTCCTGTGCAGTGAGTGATCCTGGGCAAGTTTAAAGCACAGACAGAATGCACAGACAGGAGATGTACTTGACCACCAATTCATCTTATGCATAGGCAAGCCATCATTTGAATAATCGACTTGTATTGAACAGCAATATTCTTGCTCTTTAAAAAAATCCTCTTACCTTGTTACTGTTTCTAAATTTTAGTGTTGTATAGTGACTGCAAAATAACTCACTTTAGGCATGGCTTAATTTGTTGGACATTCTTTTTATTTGTGAGCCTTTATGTTCTTTCTAGTATTTTCCTGTTTTAACTCGTGTATGCCTTTACTCTCTTATTTTTTATGCATACCTGTAATGTACCTGTTTCCCTTAGGTTTGATAGGTACACTATCTAATTCTTACCAACATGTTTCTTTAAAAAAAAAACATTGCTAAATTGGTAGATAAAATTAATATTTTTCAATTTTTCACATTTTACTAAGAAAGAAAATTACCTTGTGACATGCTTGTGACCATTTTCTTTCTTCAAAGGTGACTTGTTTGTGTCACTTACCTGCTTGCATATATAACACTATTTAAACATCATTTTTTTCCTGGAGTGATAATAGTGATGTCTTTTAAAAAGGAAACACAAACAAGGAAAGGCCATGCTCAGTGGCCAAGAGTGTGTGTGGCAAATATTAGAGAAATCACAATGGCTAGCCCTGAAGGATTGGAGACGGATCCGCTGGGAAGTCAGGAAAGCACAGCACTAGGAGCTCATGCCCTGGTGTCTGGGCTTTCATTCCAGCCTGCCCAGTGCCTTTAGAATCTGAGCACCCAGTCACTGAATTGTTTTCAACCATACACTTTTGTATGGATGGTTCAATATAAAGAGTTCCCTGGCTGTTGCAGATTCTTTCTATCAGTTGCTGATGTCATAAAGAGAACATCCCAGTTTCAACAGATTAAAAAGAAGATGGGCATGATAGAGATCTCATGAGGGGATTCGGTGAAATTTTCGTCAAGATAAAATAATTAAACTGAGTTATAACATCATGTCAGGCTAGTATCATATCCTATCCTTAAATGTCAGCTGCATGTAAAATTTAAATATTTAAAGGCAGATGTCTAATTTATTGCACTAATGATTTTTATGTCCAGAGTGTGTATATTAATTATGGTTTTTGTTACTGTAAGCAAACACCATGACCAAAATCAACTCAAGGAAGAGTGTATTTAGCTTATATTTCCAGGAGACTAAATGTCTGAAATGGCAGGGAAGGCGTGCCTGCTGGAGCAGGAAGCCGAGATATTCATCACAACCACATACAGGAACTGAGGAACAAGCGCTGACTGGGAGTGAGCTCTATACTCTCAATGCTTGCTCCAGGGAAGGACTTCCTCTAGCAAGACTCCGCCCCCTCGAGGTTCCCAGCCTCCCAAACAGCGCTGCAAGCTGGGGAGCCAGTGCTCAATTACACAAGCCTGTGCGGGGTGTTTCTCATTCAAACCGCCACAGTGTGCATCGTGAATCAGTGGGCTTTGAAAAAACTTAATTTTATGAATGTTTTTATTAATGTGCGTGTGAGAGAGAGGGGAGGAAGAGAGAGAGAGAGACAGACAGACAGACACACACACACACACACACACAGAGACAGAGACAGAGACAGAGAGAGACAGAGACAGAGAGAGAGAGACAGAGACAGAGAAAGAGAGAGAAAGCATGTCATGACATATGTATAAGGTCTAAGGTTAATTCTGAAGTCAGTTTTCCCCCTCCATCCTTACTTGATCTTCAGGATCAAGCTCAGGTCTAGAAGCTTGCACAGCCAGCACATTTACCTGCTGAGACACCTTCCCTGCACAAAGCAATGACCTTACGACCTCATAGTTTTGACTTTTAAAATCTATGACTTGGGACAAATTTAGTTCCCAAAGTTTAATCACTGAACTTGGAAAAAGCTATGGCATTCTCTAAGAACTAAATAAACTGCTGAGCATAAAATGTTATAATCATCAGATATTTCCATTTACTCACTCTAGTCAAATGCAGTGATTCGGGAGTGAGCCTGAACTTTCTAATGATAAGTAGGAGGTCCTTATGAGCAAAGCGATGGGAAATGAAATCCTGTTTGCAATAGAACTAAATTTGAGTTGTTACTTATGTAGATGTGCAAGGTTTTCATAAAAATTATACAAGTATCTTGTATTGGGAATTCTAGCAAGAGGTATTGATGTCCAAAATCCCCCTTGACTTTCTCAAACTTTGCATGTGACATTTTCTTTTAAATCCCTTTGTCAATAAATATAATTTTATTATAGACAATGAGTGTGGTTCACAAAGCAAATATTTACTTCCTTATATTGGACCAAAGGCTTTTTTATAGTACTGCTGATTGGCTATTGCAATATACAGGTTGCAGTTCAAGAGCTGTGGCATCATAATAAAACAGGCACAGCCCAGAGGGAAATTATGGCATCAGTGACGGAACAGAATAAGTGTTTATTCAACTTCTTCAGGTGGCGCTGGCCTTAGTTAGCCAATGGAAACTTCACGAGGCCCACACTGGATCAGCTCTTTTGGTCTCAATGAAAAGCATGGGCATGGGCTTTTTTTTTTTTTTTTTCTTTTTTCTTTTTTTTTTTTTGGTATATTATAAAAAGTTTTGCCAGGCATGGAGGTGCAATCCTTTGACTCCAGCATTGAGAAAACAGACAAGATGATCTCTGTGGGTGTGAGTCAGCCTGGTCTACACAGAGAGTCCTGTGCCACCAGGGCTACACAGTGAAAACCTGTCCATCTAATTATTAAGTCAAGTTTAGTCCAAGATAGCTACCCCTTATCTCTATTTCTCCCAACTCATCATTTTTATCTTTCTTTTTTTTAATTGAAGATAATTTTTTGTACAATATATTCTGAGTAATGTTTCCTCTCCCCCATCTACTCTCCCATCTCCTCCCCATCGTCCCATCCATCCAACGCCATGCCTCCCTTTAGAAAACAAGTGAATAAAGAAAAAAATAGGCCAGGCGGTGGTGGCACACGCCTTTAATCCCAGCACTCAGGAGGCAGAGCCAGGTGGATCTCTGTGAGTTCGAGGCCGGCCTAGTCTACAGAGCAAGATCCAGGACAGACACCAAAACTACACAGAGAAACTGTCTCGAAAAACAAAAATAAATAAATAAATGAAGAAGAAGAAGAAGAAGAAGAAGAAGAAGAAGAAGAAGAAGAAGAAGAAGAAGAAGAAGAAGAAAGACACGCACATGCACAAAAACCCAAACCCATAAAAACATGAAATCAGAAACTATAATATAAAAACAAAAAACCAGTAAGATTAGGAAAAAAAAAATCTACAAAACCACCATTGATCTCACTTTGTGTTGGCTATCTACTGTTGAGCACAGAGCACCTACTAATTGTTTTATTTCAATTAGCCAAAATTAAAGTCTGACATTTGACATTTCATTTAAATAACAGGTGTAATCAACATGTGGGAAATCACCCTGACAGATATATTTTTTTTAATTTGTATTTTCGAGACAGGGTTTCTCTGTGTGGTTTTAGTGCCTGTCCTGGATCTCGCTCTGTAGACCAGGCTGGCCTCGAACTCACAGAGATCTGCCTCACTCTGCCTCCCGAGTGACAGAAAATTTAAAAGCAGAGAGTGTAACTTGTAGGCACATCCAAGGCTTTTTATTGCAAATAACTAGGAGTTTAGCCTTGATCCCTTTTTAGCCCATTTATCACTACTATCTATAACACTGAAAATGATAATTTTCATAAAATGCTGAAGGAGCGAACTAAAGGATACATCTATGTAAAATGCCTGTTAGACTGGCAATCTCTCTGCAAGCCTGACATACTCTACTGTGGTTAAATAAATACAAGAAACACTGCCTGGATGATACACATGTGAAAGATTTTACTCTCCTAGAGGTCCTTGTCTTAGCCAAGGGCCCCCTATTCATGTAGAAGCCTGTATCCCTATCAGTTTCTTGTTTTTTCTTTCTCTGACTAGTTTGCCTAACCACTGAAATAACATTTTTCAGTCATTCATATTTCCAATAGCTACTACATTAGGCTCCATGGTATGAATTTTAGATGCAAAGATAAACTACATATGACTCCTGTGTCTAAGAAATTTACATGGATTTCTTCCTCAACACACTCTTTTAATTTTATCTCATAGGACTGGGGCTTTCAGTGTCCAAGTCACCCCTAAATACCACATGAGAGCAGTAGGCAAGGAGTTCCCTAGGATTTAGGAATTTCAGTTAGTTGATCTCAATGTTTAGAAGACACTACCTCTAAAGGGCAAGGGGGCTGCTAAGGAAAGAGATGAAGACAAGAAGAAAAGCAGGAAGTGGTTTTGCTGGTGCCTGGCCAGCGATTGAGCAACAGCTACCAAGATGTAAGAGGCGAAAGATAGCAGTCTTAAGCCTCTCGGTGAGCTTACAAACCCAGAGATTCTCCAGTTCCTGCCTCTTCTGTCCTATGCCCCTGCTCCATTTCAAAGTGCCTTTCGGGTGACTGTCCTGAAAGGGCTTAAGATGTCCTGAAGTGTTGGCATCAGATGTACGAGGAGCCAGCATGTTGCCCATGTGCTATAGGGCCCGTGTATTAGAATGCTGTGCATTGTTTCCTTCTGATGCTTTTCCCATTCCATCTTTGACAATGATTGTTCTTTGAAAAATAGAACAGAGGTCCCAATTGCAGGATGTTTCCCTTTTTAATTAATCAGCTTTTTTTGTGTGTATGTGAGACAGGGTCTTACATTGCTTAGGATGGCCTTGAACACAGTAGGTAGCCAAGGATAACCTTTACCTCCTAATGTCCCTGCCTCTGTGTTCCCGCATGCTAGAGTTACAGGTATTTGCCGTGATACCAGAATACTCCTTTGAGAAAGAAAAATTTGATTTTGGAAACATAAAAATATCTTCAAAATTGACCTGTTGTAATCACTGGTGTGATTTCTAAATCTACTGCCCAGATTTATTCTGATCTTCAAAGGTTTGATATGATCTGTAGAACAGTAAAGATGTAATCGTCCTCAGCAATGTTATGCACACACCATTAGTTTGCTTATCTGTAGTAATAAAAGATGTCCACACTAGGAATGATGAACTTGAAAATAAGTGGAACCCCTGTCAGCCACTAGATTCAACACGCTTGTCATTAAACCTTCGACTGGGTTGTTAATAACAACGTGTGCTGATTTGAAGTTTGAACCTATTTCTTTTCTAAATCACTGCTCAGCGTGATTGTGCCACATTTTGTCTGTAAAGTCTCAGTTGTGTGTGCAAAATTGACAGGATAAATGCAAAGGAAAAAAAATGTAGGAGCTTTCCTGAAGGCCCTAAGGCATAGACCTGCATGGATCAATATGTAGTAATGTGTGTCATTTATAAAGTGGCATACCTTACTGTATTGATGCTTTGTGAATCAGTGTCCAAGAATATTGAATACTCTACTGGGAGATACAATACTCATACTTTCCTACCTGCTCTTTAGTGAAGTTTGACATTTGACTCCCCTGCCCCTTGTTAGTATTGTTAGTCATAGTACCAAGAAAAGTATGACTGTATGTGCATTGTATGCGTGTGTGTGAGTTGTCTGTGTGGGTTATCTGTGTGTGTACACATGTGTAGGTGATTCACTCACCAGTGTGGGTGCTTATGAAGATAAGAGAATGTCTTCCTCAGTCACCTCACCATATTTTCCAGGACATCTTTCACTGAACATGGACCTCATAGTTTTGAGGAGGATAGGTGACTAGAGAGACTAGAGAGCCTTTCCAGTGCTGGAGTTATGGGTGTACATGGCTGCACTCAGATCTTTACTTTTTATGTGGTACTGCAGATCAGAACTCAGAACCTCAAATGTTTACAACACGCACCGTACCCAGTGAGCCATCTCCCCAGCCTCTCATGCAGATTATTTCTAAATCTATAAATTGAGGAAGAAGGTACATAAATTCTTTTGTTTCTCATTTCTACCATATCTGAAAACCATTGACATTTACTGTTATTTTGTGTGTTTTAAATATATGCTTATTGTTAAACTTTGTGCACACATGTGTGCATGCACACACACGCACTTTCTCAAGTTGGTTCTCTCCCGTCATCATGGATTTCAGGGCTTGAACTCAGAGCGTTGCACCTGTGTGGTGAGTACCTTTACCTGCTCTGCCAACCTGCCAATCCTATTTGATGTTATTTAGAGGACTGAAAGTTAAGCTCTTATCAGAAAATTTAAACCTATCAATGCATTGGTCTATCTGAACACACATGTTTTAGTCTATCAGGACAAATTAAAAAAACAACACAATTTTAAACACACACACACACACACACACACACACACACACACACACACACACAATGACATTTTGTTACCTGTTTGATGTCCAAGGATAAACTGCCTGGTTGGTCCCATTTGCACAAAGTTATAAATGACTAAGGCTGGCAAATTTCATTCAAGCTATAGAAGGCCATGCTTCCTCTATCTACTCATATCAAGTAAACCCAATTTCCACTGGTGAAGAAATTGTTTAGATAAAGTGATCTTTAGTGAAGTCAGTGTCTAATGATTTACCTGTATTTATAGAAATGAGTGAGTTCATTGAAAAATACGCTTATGTAATGATCTAATACTGAAAGCCAAGAGATGGGAAATCCTTTATCGATTGGAATTACCTCCCAAGTGTAATATCTGGAGTAGATGATTCATGCCTCCATACGTGGATGTGTGTGTGTGTGTTTATTCATGGATGGAAAGGCAAACAACTGACGTGACGCTTATATGATCGTAGCTTAGTGTTTGGGGAACAGCAAGTTACGTACTTGAGAAGTAGAGAGGTGGCAGCTATGAGGTAACAGAGATTCAAGGGGAAAGAAGCAAGGCTGCGATCAGAAAATGAGACTCCCAGCTAAAACTCACTGTATTTTAAAGTATAATCCTGTTCACCGCATCATTACATAACTGCTATGTTATGTAACCACGTCTAGTTTTGAGACTTCAGGCAACCCAGTCCTAAGAAGGTAATTTTCCCCATTAGTTCAGTAATTTCGTTGACTAAACATCTGAGTGATGCAAGTAGGTTGTCATGAGGTAGAATTCCATTAAATAAATGTCAGTTCCAGGAAGGGGAAAAAAAAAAACATGAAGTACTTCTTGCCCTGGTGTGTAGTTTACTGGAAATAGTTGACAAAATTTTATAAGTGATACCAAAATTCAGTCACATTGATAAAATATCTAGGCCACGTTTTTCTTTCTTACATGCAACTGTTTGTGTATCTGACGTGCATAAGATCAGTTCTGGTTTTATAAGTAGACACACCCCTATGTATATGTAAATAGCATCAGTAAATTAATGTGCAAGCTAAGCTTTTCTTTATTGAATAACAGGGCAATTCAGTGACTTAATATCTAAACTATTAAGATTCCAGGGGAGTGACAAGTATGGATGGAGAAGCTTTTTCACTTATTGCCACTAAGATTATCTTGAAGAGAATGTCTACTTAGGGCTTAGTAGGCCTGCCAAAAGTGGTCAGTTGGTGAAGCTGCTCATGATAGATGAAGTCAACTTTGGTACTTAGTGCGCTGACCTCTGAGCACTTAGCCCCCAAAGAATTCTAGTCTGGTTAGATTTCAGGGGGGAAAAACGGAGACAATGTACCTGACAGTAGAGCTCACAGAGTACAATCTAAAAAGCTAAGCTAACTGGGCAGTGGTGGCACATGCCTTTAATCCCAGCACTCAGGAGGCAGAGAGCCAGGCGAATCTCTGTGAGTTCGAGGCCAGCCTGGTCTACAGCGCAAGATCCAGGACAGGCACCAGAGCTGCACAGAGAAACCCTGTCTCGAAAAACCAATAGATAGATAGATAGATAGATAGATAGATAGATAGATAGATAGATAGATAGATAGATAGATAGATAGACAGTTAAAAAAGTTAAGCTAGAGACAAACAGGATGGAAAGAGAGAGGACTCGGGTTGACTTTCCAAGTGTTCATATCTGACCTCCATGTTTTCTTCAGGTTCAACCACTCATCGATGTCATCTCTTCTCTGTCCTCCCTTCCTTCTTATTCTTAATTAATGGATTGTGTAATTGGAGCCCTGATCTACAACCGGGAATGCTAAAATTAAATAAGACCTAGCTGAGTCTCAAGGAGACTGAGGATGAATTGAAGAAAGGAGATATGTATCTTTTTATTATTAAAATAGTCTAGGAGAGAAATAAAATGCTATGTAAATTCAAGAACTGAGAAATAAAATGCTATGTAAATTCAAGAACTGAGATCATGTTAGATAACTAAACCAGAATCTGGGGAACATTCCATGGAGATTATGACTCTTTTTTTTTTTTTTTAAGTACGGAAAGATAGAATTTTGATAAGCAAAGAGAGGCTTTCCTAGCTCAAGAGTAATAAAAACAAAGGTACTGAGTACTTATGTCTTGGAGACTTCAATATCCCATGGGCAATGGGCTGGGACCACAATGCAGTGTCTAACATTTATAGGGCAGAGGAGTCCTGGGAAGATAAGGGTTTTTGGTGGTGGATGAATCCCTATCTTGGGCAAGTTAGTCGGACACAACTGTTGAGGCAGTGGCAAGATAATTGGCAAACCCCGGGAGTGTGGTGACTGGTTGACCGTCCATGTTGCAGACAGAACGCTGCTTATAAACTTCCAACAGGAAGAGATTCAAACACATATTTTGACACTGGAGTGAAAGGTGTCCTCAGAACAATAGCAAATGGTTGTTGTTGTTTTAATCCTGAAGACCTCATAATAATACCACTCTGTGTGCCGACATTTACTGGGCTTATGATGAGACCCTAATTATTTTGCTCCCCTACCTCACTCAGGAAGACATTGCTGAACAATATAGGTGGTCTAAATAGAAGAAATACAGAATATCTTTTTTTTTTTAATTTAGAAACTGTTGGGAGCTCTTGTGCCTGAAGGTGTAGATGAGCATATTCTATCTTTGAAAAAAAAATAGTAAAAGAATGTTTAGAAAAAAGTAGAGCTCAGCTGCCTATAAAGGCTGATGCATTGCCCTTTCCAAGCAATGTTTACCGTTCAGAGAGTCACTGCACTGCACAGTGCTCACCTGTTTACTTGAAGCTACTGTTTCAATGTTATAGTCCGGCTAACTTCTAAGCTAAATGTTTAATTACAAGTGTACTAGGGCATATACAGTCAGAAGTCTGACATATAGAAAAATTCAAGTCTCAAGAATACTTTTCCAACCTCCAGCGTTGAACTCTTCAGAAATACATGGTGAAGAACTCAACTCAGCTCTTGTTTGCAACAGTGAAAAGAATTCTATGGCTTCATGTCACAATAGTATTTTCAATTTTTTGGAGAATCAAACCAAAAGTACCACAAAAGCAGCAATACTGTATACTCACTACAGTCCTATGGAATAAGTCTGTAAACATGGTTTAAAACATACCAGCTTAAAATAATGTATGATTAGGAATGTATGTGATGCAGATGAGATTTCCACTCTAGGTGAAAGTTTTTCTTTGTTATTCAGGTTTCAAATGAGCCTTTTAAATTTAGGCCAAAAGATATCATAAACTTTTTAATCACAAAATTTTACCTAGAGTTATAGGAAGAGTGAGGAGAGGTGTTTGAGAGACTGAGAGACACTGGGAAAATTTAAAAATTCTATGTGGCTCAATTTCCAATAGCCTAAGACATGTAGGAACTTGCAGGATGATGGAAGAAAGCAGACCTATGCTGCCTGTGGCCCTTCCAGGGTGGGAGGTTTTGTTTCCTTGATAAGCAAACACTGTTTGTTGAAGGAGGGAGCTTGGGTGGCAGGGAGGGTTTGGGAAGGGCACTCTAGCGGGCAGGTCTGTGTACTAGGGAGGGGAAGGGGTATAACTTCCTCCAGGTGAGAGACAGCAGCACAGTCTGACCTCTGAAAAGAGGGCACTATGAGAAGGTACTTGGAGCCTTCAGCATCCCATCAACAGAGAGCCGTAGAGGATTTGGTGGGAGCCTTAAAGCTAATGTGGAGGGTTCAATCCCGAGTATCTGGGAAATAAGATACCACTGCTGCGTGCAAAGACAAAGTGATGAAGGCTTGAGAATGAAATAAAGTTTGGAAAATTGTTTGACGTGTGCCAGGATTCTTACAGACACTATAATTAAAAAGCCGCAGGAATATCAAGAATGAACTTGGGCTGCACCAGTAGAGATGCAGAGGGTCAGAATAAGCAGGTGACAATACTGTTCTCTTCTGCCAATCCATGTCACAGCTGGAATGGAGTAAAAATTATATATATATATATATATATATATATAGTGTGTATACACACCATACACACCATACACACACACACACACACACACACACACACACACAGGTTTGCATGAGATGGGACTGAAGAAACTTGTGCTTTCTGAGACTGGAATAGAGTGGTTCCCCTGGAGGATGGGTGTGTTTTACCTCCTGGAGAGAAGCCATGGGAAATAATTAGACTCAATCAAAATTACCACAGTGTATAATGGAAGCAATAAAACCTCAGGGCGGAGGAGTTGAGCGGAGACACTATGTGCAATGCCCTGGCGTGCAGTGGCTGCTGGCACATCTTAGTTCTCACTGTAACTCTCAGGAGTAACATTGGGACCAATGGACGGACGCACGGCCTTGTGAGAGATTTAGCTGTCCTGCTGGAGACAGCTTTGAAACAATCACAGCCTGCTAGTGAGGTGAGCTGCCTTGGAAGCTGTGCTAAGAGCAGAAGGGAGACAGACCGTGGCAGAGATGTGATGATAGGGGAGAATTACAGAGTGGGAACCACAAGTGTCCTCCTAATTCTGAGGTTCAAATGACCTCCCTGCCCTGTCCCCACTCCCAGGGATTAGGAAATGAGTCTTTCCAAAAGAAAGACTGGGGCTAGAGATAAAAATGTTGAAGTCTCTTACAGATGCAGGAAGGGTAGGAAAGCTTGCAGTGGAAACCTGGGGTTTATATTGAATGGATGTGTGGGAAAGGACTGCACATGCACATATATTCCACATATGTGCATTCATGCATGAGGTCATCGACAACAAGAAGTGTTAAAGAAAGGATAAAGATTCTGCATTGTGTTCAAGCCAAGGAAGTACAGAGGGTTTTTAACTATATACACTGATACAGACACAAATAAATTATGTATTGTGGTGGTATTGTGTCTCCCAAAATATTGTGCACCCTAATAAACTTATCTGGGGTCAGAGACAGAGCAGCCACTAGATACAAAGGCTAAAAAATGGTGGCACTCACACCTTTAATCCTAGCATTCCAGAGGTAGAAATCCCTCTGGATCTCTGTGAGTTCAAGGCCACATTGGAAACAGCCAGGCATGGTGGCATGCCTTTAATCCCAGGGTGTGATGGCAGAAAGCAGAAAGATATATAAGGCATGAGGACCAGAAACTAGAAGCATTTGGCTGGTTAAGCTTTTAGGCTTTTGAGCTACAGTTCAGCTGAGACCCATTCTGGATGAGGACTCAGAGGCTTCCAGTCTGAGGAAACAGGATCAGCTGGGGAACTGGCAAGGTGAGGTAGCTGTGGCTTGTTCTGCTTCTTCTCTGATCTTCCAGCATTCAACCCAATAACTGGCCTCAGGTTTGATTTTATTAATAAGACCTTCTAAGATTCCTGCTACAATATATATATAAATATATATATATATATATATATATTATAAATCCTGTGAAAAGAGTGGAAAAAAAGAGAGAGTTTAACCAAGAAAAGCAGCTAACTTAGGCCACGCAGCAGAAGTTTGAGTAATATCAAAACCAAGATGAACTGTCACGTTTTGCCATGAGGCTGCTACTAGCTAGGGTCTAGGACGCCTTTGTGATAAGGGATTTACACACTGTCTGCTTTTGAAATTTTCAAGCAACTTTCATTCAGGGCAATGGAACTGAAACATAACCAAGATAAAAATGCAGCAAGAGAAATTATCAGGGTGAGTGGGGAAGGGGCCACGACATTTAGATAAGACTGATCGGAACAAGAGCCCTGCACATTAACTAAGGCTTCTGGGTAACTAGTGAGAGTATCTACAACTTATTAGTCAATGAAAGAAGTTAATTTTCAGATGAACATTGTCTTTTCTGGCATCCAATTCTATAAGAGTATATGGCATAGATTCTTAGATCGGGATGGTGTCATGGTGGATAAAGGAGATAAAATTCCAGCCTTGCCTACAGTTGCTGTTTCTCCTTTAAGCCTTTTAAGGTCAAGTGTGCCCGAGTAAGATGAAGTCCTTCTTAGATTCCAGTATAGCAGTGGCAATTCCCTTGGGCAAAGACTGGTTAGGCTTCCAGACACTCCTTAGTGTGAAAAGTGAAGATATGTGAGCATTAGGGTGATTCCAGAACTACCTCTGGGGAGAGTGAGAGAAAGCCGAACCCTGCAGCCTCCTGAGCCAAACCCTCCATCATTTGTCAAGTTCAGATTTCAGTTCAGCTTCAAACAGACCCCTTTGCTGGACTCTGCCTAAAGTGATCTTTCCCCTTCTTTGCTATCATTCTCTAACATCAGTGTTTCCATGTTTTTACAGCATTTGCTGTTCTGTTCAATTGTTTTATGTGTTATCCTTCTCCCTCTTC
This sequence comes from Peromyscus maniculatus bairdii, assembly GCF_049852395.1. Classification (NCBI taxonomy): domain Eukaryota; kingdom Metazoa; phylum Chordata; class Mammalia; order Rodentia; family Cricetidae; genus Peromyscus; species Peromyscus maniculatus. The sequence goes on along the minus strand of NC_134867.1, from coordinate 54,125,016 downwards.
CCACACAGGAGAATCTAAGCTAGTGCCAGAGACGTGGAAGGTGCTTAGTATGCACAGGGAAGAAAGGTTTGTGGTGTAGGGAAGAACTCAGCTCTGTGCTGGTGCGGGAGGGTAGAGGTGGGACTGGAGCCAGCCTCCCAATGTGTAGTTGAGAGGAAAATGATGACTGCGGTAATACTGTAATTTGTTAATGGAAACACTGGGGAGAGGACACACTTCACTGTGTCTATACTTTCCTATACATTCAAAAGACTCCGTTTATGGGCCGGGTATGGTGGTGCATGCCTATAAACTCAGCACTTGAGGTGAATCTCTGTGAGTTCCAGGCCAGCCTGGTCTACAAAGCAAGTTCTAGGATATCCAAACGCAGGGCTATTACACAGATAAACTCAGTCTCAAAAACAAAAAGACTTTACTAATAGGAATGGAAAGATCATGAATTGACTTTGTTCATATGGGCTCGGATGTAAGTGGAAAGAGTATGAGCCCTCATTTATATCAATGCCATTTTCTTTTACATAACAGTATACCATGTTACCCATTCATGTGTGTGTGCATGTGCACCCATTTGCATTTCCATGGAGGTCAGAGACCAACGTCTGGTGTTGTTTCTGGGGGAACCAGCCACCTTATTATCTTGAGACAACATCTCTCAATGGGCTTTGGAGCTCACTAAACAGGCTAGGCTGGCTGACCAGCAAGCACCTGTAGTCTATGTATTTATACCTTTACAGTACTGGGATTACAAAAAACAAACAAATTAAACAAACAAAAAAGACAGGCACCACCACATCTGTCTTTAAAAAAAAAAAATAGACCATACTTAGATCCTCCTGATTGCAAAGCATGCATTTTAGGAACTAAGCTCTCCAGATCGCCATAAAAATTGTGAGAACTGTCTTTCAAAATTCCCCTAAAAGGTAAGTCAAGCTGTTGGCAAACAGGATGCTGAACGTGAGTGGGAAGGAGTGCATTAGAATTAGAGAGGAAGGGGATGTAGGAGCTGGCAATCTAGAGAGAGAGCAGGAGGTGAGGCAGAGAACACCAGGCTTGCAGAATCTAAAAGACAGGACCAACTAGTGGAGAAATAGCAGCAGATTGTGGTGTATTGCAGAGCACAGGAAACTTTCTAACGTTTGCTAGAGAGCTGGAGTGCCCCGAGCTTGTTGGCTGTGAGGAGCAAAGTTTTCAATGGTGAGGCATCAGGAAAAGTACTGAGGGGTGTCCTGGAGCCTTGGTTTTAGTCATTCTTGAGAAATGTCAGATATTTTATATCAAAATAAAAACATATACTAGGAGATAGTACATAATACTTATGGGGCTTGTTTGTGTTGCTTTTTTTTTCTTTCTTGGCTTAGAACTCATACTGAGAAGCAATTCTGATGAACTTGGCACCATATGGGGCCTTGGCTCCAGGCTCCAGGGTGTAAGTTTGCAAAATAGAGATAGTGGAATTTCCCCAAAGCTGGGGACAAGCAAGGGAGTTTAGAATCACAGAGCATGATTAGTTCAAAAGCCATCCTGAAATCATCTAAGTCTGCAGAAATAATGGAGTTTTTTTTTCCCTTTGTCTTCTTATCTCTAATAATTTAACTTGTAGCCAGAAGGAAGATGCTGTGGGATAGATATTACACACTGATGTTTCTTCAATAGCTTTACTTGAGGTTCTGAGTCTCACCCTCACCTACCTCATGGTTTTCAGCTTAGAAAAATAATAGAACATTATGACTGTACTTTTTCTTATATGCAGAGCAAGTTTTGATCCTAATGTTAACTGTATTAGTAAGTCAGCAAAGCCAGCCAAGTCGACTTGTTTTTTTTGTTTTGTTTTGTTTTGTTTTTTTTAAAGCAAAGACCTTCCCCATTAGAATATGTTAAATTGCTCCAGACGAAGATGAGCAAGCTAATGAGCATCATCTTCATGTACCAGCAAAAGTAAACTGCTGTTTCCGCAGGGAAACAATGTACTCTTCAAAATGGAAATGAATGTTAGCAGGAAAAAGACGTCAAAACCTCATTGGGAAAAGACTCTTGAATTAAAATTTTGAAATAAGGTAACTTTTCCTACACACTTAGTCTCTGGTATATTGAGGATCTGTCATCCCAATGATGGCAGAGAGACCGGACAGCAAAGAAACTCAGATAATAGAAACTTAAAAAAAAAAAAAAAACATTGGAACACAGCTACATGTCTTTCAAATGTGAATCAGGAGTTAAATTCGCCTTCTTCCATGTCCTTTGCTTGTTTTTGGTGCTCCGTCGCTTTTTGCTTCTGTAAACATAGAATGAGAACGAGAGATAGGCATTTAGGGTAGAAAGCAAAATAAATAAATGGGTTTCATGCATTGATTTTTGTGTGCATTTTATCCTATTGACTTCCGCTTGTAACAGACACTCATTAAACACTTACTATGTGTCAGACTCTGTTCGGGAAGATTCCAACTTATTAAGGAACAAATAACAGAAGTACTTGGCTCCATCGGGCTCTGTGCTTCCATTTTGAGTGTGTTTTGAGAACGGACTCTGGAGTCCTTCCTAAAGGAGGGATACTGAACTGACGTTGGGTGCAGATAAATAGATCACATGAAGAAGAATGAAAAGCACAATAGTAGGGCCAGGCTGGGATTTAGTGATAGGGACCTAAAAGCTGACATAACATCGCAACCCAGAATATTATTGCAAGTTTTCTAAGCACGGCTTGAAAAATATTGGCATGAGCCATTAACTGAAGAAGGCAATTTCTCTCCCATGCTCCCATTCAAGAAAATGCATGGCTGGTAGCATCCCACATTCTGGGCACAAGGGGGAGAAGTGAGCTCTTTTTTTTTTTTTTTTTTTTTTTTTTCTCAGACAAGAAATCTGACTTCCCTCCAGGAATTTCCCAGGAATGAACTTCATGTTTTATCTTCATCCCTTAACTGTTCTTGCATTTGCCTGCCAAACCTGGTTCCAAGTGCTCTAGGCTTGGAGGAGCATTCCAGAAAATGTAGAGCATAATTAACTAAAGCAGAAGTCTGTAATGCATCAGAAAATGAAAATCATATTCAACAGAAGTTAAAAAAAAAAAACCCACAGAAGAATATATCCCACAAAAGGAATAGATTCTTGTAATGCGTGTGTATTCGATAGGATAGGGATTTAATGCTGTATCATCTAAACTCTTGGTGAAATTACAGATGGAGGCTGTGTAAGGCACAGAGCCATGGTGGCATGGAATGAGAGAAGAGGAAGTTCAATTCATCAATGGTATCCTCTTCTTTGGAGGATGGTCGGGCGGGCAGTTTTTAGAATCCTTTGTAACTGGCATGCATTCAAGTTTATAGCTACTGGAAAAGCAATTTTTACCAAAAAACAAAAACAAATCAGAGCAATCTGAACTTACTTGTACCTCATTTTCCTCCTCTTCTGATTCATCATGGCATATACAGAAAAACAGGATTGTTTTTGTTTTCAGAGATATAACACCGAAGTAAGACATGATGGATTATTGAGAGCTGCGAGGGATTTGATTGTCGTCAGGGGAGATGGGGGGAATGGATCTGAATGAATTCCAGGAAGCCGTGGAGCAATAGCTAATGCCCCAGTTGGTATTCTGTTTGTTTGGAAATGATGGGTGTGGAGAAGACTCTGCAAGCACTCCACCGTTGCCTGGCAATTACTCCAGGCTAAACATAGTGAGTGACAGCTTTCGAACGACCAAGACGTTTTTAAAGGCTGATTGTCCAAAATGTCACATGTTGTTTGGATAGAATTTAAACTTGATGATAATAATACCTGATGTGGCAGAACATATAATATAGACTCTAACAATGTTTTTTATTAACTCCGATAATTTCTTATATTGTATTTTGTTCAGATTCATCCCCTCCCCATCTCCTCCCAGATTTCCCCTCATCCTCCCCACTCCCAACACTCTGTCCTCCTCCCTTTTTCTAAACCCATTGGATCCAATAAGTCTGCAAACATGTAGACTTTTTATGTTGTGCACAGAATTACTTTTTAAAGTATAAAACACTCATTATTGAACGTATCGAGCTTAGCCTATACAAGACATTTAAAATAGATGGAAATCAGATAAAAGCTGTTAAACTTGCGTTCAACTGCTCATGTGTCACCACAGCACTCAGCTGGAGAACGCATGGCATGGGTGGACAAGTGCGAAGCTCCTAAAATATTTTATCCTGAGACCTAGAGAGCAGAGTTCTAACCGTAGCTACAGCTCCAAGTGGGAGACTTAGCTGTCCCCGCCCAGGAAAGCATTCTATCCACTCAAGGTCAGTGTCAGCTGGAGTGATGGAGATGCTGCTGTTGATGGCTTTCACTCAGCATCCAGGAAGGGGTGATAGACAGCAGACACAGAGGACTTGCAAAATAATGCATTGTCCCTCTGAGAAAGGAAACTCCCAAAGGCAGAGCCCACGCTGTTCTTAGATCAGCCTCCCCATCACTCTGCTTCTCACTCTGGTCTACTCTCACAAGTCCATGTGCTGACCCCAGAGGATGTTCTCGAATCCTTCTCTTCAGTGTGCTGTTGCTCACATTGATCCTAGCCTAGAATGCTCTGCCTGCTTCACACCCCTTTGCTTTCCCAAATCTTAATCTTTTCTTTGTATGTTAAAAAAAAAAAATCCCATACATAGCCTCACTCTGTATCCCACACAGTCTTCAAGTTTACTGGCCTCTTGCCTCAGTCTCTCAAGTAGATTATAGGGTCTGTGATACCTTACCTAGTGCAAATTCTGAACATCTATTTTTAAAAAAGGTTTATTTTCATTTTATATATGTATGTGAATGCCTGTTTGCATGTATGTGCACATGTGCATGCCTGGTGCCTTCTGAGGTCATAAGAGTATGTCTCATACCTGGAACTGGCATTCTGGATGATTGTGAGCCACCATGTGGGTGCTAGGAACTGAACTTGGGTCCTCTGTAAAAACAGTGAAGTTTGTAATTACTAAACCACCTCTGCAGCCCTGTATACAGGATATTTTACCTATTGTTACCAACTTGGGAAACTTCTCCCTACATATTACCATCAAAGTTCCCCTCAAATACCATGTCCAATAGCACTGTCTCTGGCCGACCTTGGTCTAATCATAACCCTGGGCATACTCCTCCACAAATGGACACTTGGAAGAGACCTACATGATTTCATGGTTAAGTTATAAGCTCACTGAAGGAGGGGACTAAATCCTTTGTGTTGAGGTGGGGGTAGACCTTTCTTACCATGTTCAGCGTTTTTATTAGGTAGCCTTCTTGCTGAGAAGGTTCCAATTGTTCTCTGAAACAGACCTTTACTTCACAATAACACAATAACAAAACAAAGGAATGGCATCGGTATTCCAGATAACTTAAGACCAAATGGGACTGATGATGTGGACCTATGTGGGATCCTAGACAGATTCAATGATGCTGTGGTTACTAAATGTTATGAGGATGTTTAGTCTAGGATTCCAATCCTAACCTTGGTTTCCAAAGACCTTATGTAGCCTATCTTCATTCACCTTAAGTACTCACCATTTTCAACACTTCCACCCTCTGCTCCTCCCACACAATCTCTTATGTATAGTGCCAGGACATCCCCAGCTTCTCCATTTTCTTCCTGTTGCCCATGGTGTTCTTCCCATAGATGCCCATGTGGCTCACTTTCTTACCTCTTTGCTCAAACATCACATTTTCAGGGATGCTTTCTACTTATTTAAAATTGCGACCCCACCTCAGACATATGTGTACTTTGTGTCCACACAACTTAGAAGTTCTGTGTGCTTTTGGTTTTTTTTCTCTTACTGACCACTGTATCAAAGGTACCAAAATAGAGTCATTCAGTAAATATTTATTGAATAAATCAATGAATCCTTTAGACATGTATACCAGGCCTTTGTATATATCCAAATATCATGCTCTTTGCATTATCTTTATAGTGATCCAGTATCAAATCTGATAGTTAGTTAATGTCTGACCTGAGTCAAATATGTTCTGGATGAGGAGTCATTTATCTTGGGCTTCATTCCTGGCTCTGCAATTCCTAATTCTAATTCTAATTACATGACCTTGGGTGAGTCACCTAGTCATTCTTGGACCAGTTTTTCTCATTTGTAAAAGCAGAACAAAGACACCCACTGAATCGCTAAGAGCACGACAAACACATCAGCAGCCTGAGTTCTGCAAGCATGTAAGTTGGCTATTTGTAATCTGTTATCTGTGTAAGGGACTGAGGCAACATGGCATAATGGAGTTGGATGTCAGTGTAAGACAGGCAAGGATCTGAGGTCTATCTCAATTTGTTTGGGGCTGTATGCATCTAAGACACTTAACGTGGGCTTTTCTATAAACCAGAGGACATTTAAATTCAGAATTCATTATGATATCAAATGAGGTGATAAGCCATGATTCAACACTTTTTTTTTTCTTTTGAGATGGATATCTGTGTAGTGTTGACTGTCCTGGATCTCGCTCTGTAGACCAGGCTGGCCTTCAACTCACAGAGTTCCTCCTGCCTCTGCCTCCCAGGTGCTGAGATTAAAGGCATGTGCCACCACCACCTAGTCTTCTAAAGATGCATGTTTTTCAAATACTTTAACATGTCAAAAGTATACACTTGATCATCAGTGCTGTCTTTGGCTCTACGGTGTGTGGCATTTACTTCAGAAATTTTATTTGTGAAGCCAGACAGTAATTACAGTTCAGAATCTTTTTGTGTTGTGCTGACAATTGCAAGAAACTGGTCTTTCTTCCAGTTTATCTTTACCCTTGGTCCGTCTGGTGTTAAAAAGGAAAAGTTCGCAAACGTCAACCACAGAATGATTCGCTGTATTCCTTTCCTCTTAATGAAAAGGCACGCTACTGTTCTGAGCCCGGCTACCTGTGTCTTTGCTTCTCATTTGTTTTTACTCTCTTGCTTTGGGGCTGGCTGGGGCAGACAAGAATAGAAGAATATATCCTGGCAACCTCAGCCATTGCGCTTTAGCATAAGATGGTTGCTAGGAGAAGAGGACAGCACCGCACGTGAGCGAGCGGATGTGTGGCTCTGCTGTCCTGGAAGAGGCAGCAGGTTGTGCCAGAAGGCATGAGCTCAGAGCAGCAGTCTCCACCCCCACCCCCCCTGCCTTCTGCCAAAGCTCATGGAAATTCAGCTATCTTATCATGGTCTCGGTCAGTCGGTGCTAATATTTTATGGTCTGTCTTAAACAAACTACAAAGGCAAAGGGAAAAAAAAAAGACCCGTTACTAGAGATCGTAATGATTATGTGACATTTGAGATTCGTTATTCCTTAAATGATCTATTAAACAGAAGCCACTGGCCTTCTAACAAGAGGCCATTATCCAAAAGTTATTTCTGTGTCTTGTGACTGGTTGTAAAGTTCCTGGTTTTCAAGGAATAAAACTGGAAAAGAATTACCAGAGTGCCCAATGGATATTTAGAGGAAATTCTAAACACATTCACTGCATTCATTGTTCCATGAAATATAGAAATTCTGAGATGGATGTATCACATTTTCATAATGATTTCTAATAACATGGTCTCGTTGTATCTCATTTTATTCACTCAGCAGTTGTGGCTGCCACTCTAGGAAGTGGCAGCCCCTGTGTATCAGGGAAGGACCTAAAAATAAATATTTTCAGAAACCACAAAACAAGACACAGATACAATGAAAACAGACTGCATGATGTTTACATTATGTTTTACTCTCTATCAAGAGGGCACCACAGAGCTTTGGAGTTTGCAAATATTAGCATTTGAAAGAAAGTAATAGTCCAAAAAAATATATTTTAGGATCCATCCACTTAGGCCAGCTGTCAGTTTATTGGAATCCTGGATATGCATAGAGGGGCTTGTGGGAGTCCCAAGAGACCATGTCCATCTGTGACATTTTGAATGTGACAGGGGCTTCAGAAACATCTTTGAAGTATGATGGGACACTTTTAAAAAAGACCAGGGTTTCTTTCCTATCTGTTTTCATTGTGTACTTGATACATTCTGATCATGTCCATGACTCAAGTGTGTGTCTCTTGCATCCTACATCTGTGTTGTTTATACTGGGGGAGGGAGGGGGGCATGGAGTTGCAAGTCATAGAAACTAAGGTTCAGCTCCCCTCTTTTTCCTTTTCTCTGAAAAGCTGACTGACCAGATTGGCATATGGGAAACTCTTCTAACTGAAGAAGCGAAACGGTCTATGTGTCATTCATTTTCCCTTTGATCTGAACATTAAGAAAGGAGGCCATTACTTTCCATCTGAAGGCGCTTCCATCCAAACTAAAAATGGAAGTAGGTTCTAGAATGACCAGCTACCACTCAGTGTAAGACTTAAAATGTAAGTCATAAGGATAAAAGAGGGATCAGATTAAAAAAAGTCCTGAAGGTTCTGATCTTAGTCTACTCCTCTGCAGCCCAGGTCCCATCCCTAGGAGTACAGTGGCAGGACAGCAGACCTCTCTGGGTATTCTCGTTTGTGTGTGTAGTTGTTTTGACCTTCGTGGAATGTTAGTTTTGTGCATTTTATTCCTATAGTAAAGTGGAGGGGTTGGGGGTGGGGAAACAGAACAAAGTATGACCATCTGAGTCCTCTTACTGTGTCCCGTTAACCCCTCCCACGGTGTGGCCTGGGGCCTGGTTCTTAGGACTTATCAGGGAACCAAGTGATAAGGCTTCTCACTTCCCATTGCAGAAGGCCTTAAAAGAGCAAAACGCCTTCCTGTCTAAAGAAAGACACCTCCATGGGTGGCATGAGTGCTAGATAATGAATCTACTGCTTACTACCAGGGCCCGCTACAGGAAGTTACCACTAGTAGCGAATACAGGAAGTGGCTTTGGGTAAGCCTGTGCCCTGTGCCCTTTTAGGAAGTAAGTGTTCTTCACAAAGCAAGCACGTCTGCCATTATTACCTTTTGACACACTCTGCATGGCCTCAGAGAATGACCTGACTGGGACCATGAGGGAATGAAGAACGTATAGACACATGTACGCAAAAGCTGGGATCATGTAAGCTGTGCTGTCTCTGGTGAGGGGCACCAAATGCATGAAAGCAACACAGAGACTCAGCACATTCATTTTATACATCTGAATTGAGCTTAAGAGCTTATGGTATACAATTGAACAAGCATGTTTAGCTAATCTTGGTAGAAGGTCTCTCTAGGGGAGCAGTCTCCGGCTGCTGTCATCATCCAGCGGAGGAGGAAGTTGTGGTTGGTAGTTTCTGCATACACTGTCAACATTGACAAGAGGAAGTCTTTCCCATTCTTCTGAGCCTCATCAAGGAAAGCAAGCTTTGCTATTCCCTGGGTCTGAACCCCTGGGGTCCTTCACCTGGCTTTGTATGCCATGTTCACCATACACATTCACTCAGGACTTCAGCCGCTCCATACACATTCACTTGAGGTGTCCTCTGCTCCCCGCAACTGTTACATGAGTAGCATACCATATGGTTACTGACAGAATATGTAGTAGAATGGACTCATATTTCAAAATGCAGTGTAGGAGGTTGAAAACTTCCAAACTGAGTGTGGTGGCTTACGGCTGTAGCCTCAGCACTCAGGTGGATGAGACAGGAAAATCACTGGCCCAGTGCCAACACTGGGTATATAGCAAATTCAGGGCTAACATGGACTATCCAGGGAAGCCTTCTAGCAACAAATAACAAAGCAAAATTTAGTTGTTTGGATTGGAACATAGGAAAGTGGCTTAAGATTGTTGAAACTTACATTTCATTACTGTAGTAGAAAGAACATTTACCTGACATAATGATAAGAAATTAGTTGAGTCCAAGTAGAATTGCAAAAACATCCAGGATATATTCATATTATACTATGATTTCCTTTCCTGTGGGTGTCTGACTCCTACTTCCAGTTCTAACGTTGGAGATCAGTAAAATTTTGTTAGGATATTAGTTTGTATGTGAGAAAAGGTTTCTAAAAGAAAGATAAACTGTAATATACTTACTGCCCCTTACACACACACACACACACACACACACACAAGGTGGGAAGAAATGTGATCAATGTAATACAGATATAAAAGCATGGCAGTATTTTCACACAAATCTAAGCATTAAAAACATATATATGTAAATTGTGGCCAGCAAGATGAGTCAGTGGGTCAAGGCTCTGGCTGTCAAGACTGACAGAGTTCATTTGCTGGGACCTGCAGGGTAGATCACAACTTACAGAACACTGTGACCTCCACATATGTATGGCATGTGTGTGCCCACACACACACACACACACACACACACACACACACACACACACACATACACGTTAAAAATTGTTAAAGTACATAACACTTTTGAAAAGTACAAATTACCTAATATTCGACATAAGACTTTGATTTCTCAGATTGCTCAGGTAATGGAGTCTCTAGCTGGTTAATAAGGCTTTTAATGATCTACCTTATTCATTAAGGCGTATAGCACCTTTCATTTCTTGGGGGTAAATCTTGTCAAGTTAGTATGCATTCATTTACATTTCTTCTCTATAAAAAGAGGATATCCTGAATATGTTTGAATGTGTATCCATGGTAACAGATGGACCAAACTTTAATTCTCACTAATGGTCATGTATAAGTGTGTCAGGTGCACATTCACTATCACTTGGAAATTACATATCACTAGAGTGATCACATTCCTTATCAGCCAAGCCAGCTTCTGTAGCATGAATCTCTAAAAGGTCTTATTAATAAAAGCAAACCCGGGGGAGCCAGGTATTGGGGTAAATTCTGAAAGATCAGAGAATCAGAACAAGCCACAGCTAGCCTCACCTCACCAACTTTGCCGCAGATCCTGTTTCCTCAAACTGGAAGCCTCTGAGTCCTCATCCAAATGGATCCCAGCTGAACTGCTGCTCAAAATCCTAAAAGCTTAACCAGACTCCAGTTCCTGGTCCTCATGCCTTATATACCTTTCTGCTTCCTGCCATCACTTCCTGGTATTAAAGGCATGAGTCACCATGCCTGGATGTTTGCTATGTGGCCTTGAATTCACAGAGATCCAGATGGATCTCTGCCTCCGGAATGCTAGGAATAAAGGCAAGTGGTACCACTGCCTAACCTCTATGTTTAATGTAGTTGTTCTGTTCTCTGACCCCCAGATAAGTTTATTGGGGTGCACAATATATAAACCACAAGCTTCATTTTAGGAAGTGAGAGACAATACCAGAAACCTTTGTATGAGGCCATGAGGTGTGTGGCTTTGAATCATTCCAAGCAAATCCCTGCGTCCATCCTGATGTTTTTGTTCTTTATTTTCTTTCTCTCCATCACTGCATCTCCTTAGAATTCCTCTTCAAGTATGTGGTTCTAGATAATATTCTGATTGATCAGGTCCATTCCAAGTTGAAGTCTAATCACTGAAGTTCATAGAGCAGTGTTGTTTGTAGCGGAAAGAAATTTATTGTACCTTTGGTTTCAACCTCCCTCGCTTGGCAGGTCACCCGACACTGGGACTTGTCTTCATCTGCTCTTTCTTGAAGCAGAGTTGTCAACTGGTCATCAAGCAGGACTAGACCTCGTCTACTTTGAACACATGTTGATTTCTACCTCTTAGCTTCCTAACTCAGTGGGGACACCAAAGAGGATCAGGACTTTCTTAGGGACACTGATCATCACATGGGGGTGTCACACCAAAGCATCACTGTAGAGGATAGAGGATTTCCATCTTCTCTGAAAGCCTAGTACCAAGCAAAAGCAGATAATGTTATAACATCCTGGAAGTAACAAATGCTTTTAATACATATTTGGAGTACATATTAAAGGGAAGGTGACCCTTTCTCTTATTTTTGTTAAATTAATTAACAGCTTTTTCTTTCTTTCTTTTCTGAGACAGGATGTTTTGTATCTCAGTCTGACCCTTTTTTTACCATGTAGTAAGAATAGCATGTGTTGGGCTGGAGAGATGGCTCAGAGGTTAAGAGCACCGACTGCTCTTCCAGAGGTCCTGAATTCAATTCCCAGCACCCACATGGTGGCTCACAATCATCTGTAATGAGATCTGGCACCCTCTTCTGTATACATAATAAATAAATAAATCAAAAAAAAAAGAATAGCATGTGTTAAAATTTAGAGAGACGATATGGAAAAAAACATTTAGTGAAATGTATAGACATAACAGATTCTGATATTCATGTTAACCAATCACCCCAGAGGGTTTTGCTTTCTTTTCACTATAAGTTACTATAGAAAGTCTTGTGCTATTAGGACAACTCACACTTACTTCTAAAAGCCTCCTGTTTCCTAGTCTCATTCCTACTGACCACACCTCTCAATTCCTGGTCCACTTTTCAGCAGCAGCAGAGCTTCTATTATATTCAGCCTCTTCTTCAGCTGCTCCGTCCACCCAACTATCCCAATGAGGTTAACCCTTTCCTGGCAGCTCTCATGGCTTTGTACCTCATTGCCATAGTCGACCAAGAAATGGTGGAATCACCCTTGCTCACCATTGCCCCTCCCAGAGCCATCGTCCCCTATGGTGTGAGCCTATACCAACCACCCTTGCCGCCTGCACCTGCTTGGCCCTCACTTACCGCCAGCTTTGCTTCTACAGTATCTTCTCTCTCCCTCTCTTCCTCCTCTTCCTAAGTTAGAAATCTCTCCTGGGGTGTCTTGAGCTCTTCTTTCCAAGTGGTCTTGTGTCCTACTCTCCACCAGACACTTACTCCCAGGCCACACCTCCTTAGGCTGAAGGATGATGACCTTCTATGACACCCCCAGCATCTCATTACTCTCCTGTCCTTTGACACCCCTGAACCCATTCCCATCTTGATGTGGACCTCCAACACTCACTGCCTAGGCAGGACCTAAATTTAATTCAACATGCTTCATGTTCTTAATGTCTTCTCATTTCTGGATGCTAAAGCTTTTCATTTTTAAAAATTCATCTGGTTGATATTGTCAATAAATAAAATGTACTAATATATAACGTTTATTTTTAATACATATATAACATATGTACATATATGCACATGTATTCAAACAAATTATACCAGTATGTGTTTTCAACAAATGCTTACTGAATTAAATAAGCCAAAATATGTGGAATGAATCCTATTGATTTTATCTTCACAAATACTTGTTTTCTTCTCTCTCTCTCTCTCTCTCTCTCTCTCTCTCTCTCCTTCCATCCTTCCCCCTCTTTCTCTCTCTCTTTCTTCCTTTCTTTCTTTTCCTTCCTTCCTTCCTTCCTTCCTTCCTTCTTTCTTTCTTTCTTTCTTCCTTTCTTTTTTCTTTAACTGTGACACATACATGTTCTAAAGCCACAAATAGCAGCTGGAGAGACAGCTCAATGGTTAAGAGCTCTGATTGCTCCTGCTGAGGACCTAATATAGATTCCCAGCAGCCATGTGGAGGCCCACAACTGACTGTAACTTAGTACCAGGGCACTGGACACCCTCTTCTGACTTGACATGCAACAGGCACACACATGATATACAGACATACAAGCAGGCAAAACACCCAAATGTATAAAATAAAATTAAAAAACAAAATATGGAATATTTCTCCAGGGATTAAAAAAAAAAGTCAACTGGCGAGGTCACTGCTTTACCAGGATTTAGTAGAACAAATTAATCCAGGTGTCTGTTAAGCCAATTACATTGCAAGAAATGCTTAAGTTGCAAGCCAATAAAACACCGAATTAAAACAGACACATAGCAGACAGGCTGTAGATGGTCCTTCACCACTCACTCATGTTATATTTAGAGGAGGCGGCCCTGGTATAATGAAAGAAGGATTCCGTCATTGGCCATGTTTTTCAGATATGCTGCCTATGACATGTTTGAAATCAATTAATAAAACTTCATTTATCAATAAAACTGAAGTAAACACAAAAGGGTGTTCAGTGCTTCCTGACTCATCTAATCAGAAGAAGTGAGGGCCAGTTCTATAGCCCTTCCATGTCACCAAACTTGGCATACTAAAATTCTGTAATCAAGACATTTCACATGGAAAATATTTGTAAATTTGAGAAATTAGTTCAGACTTCTGTTTATTGGCCAATGGTCATTCATATATCTGTGATAATCTGTGACATAAAATAAAACCAGAAATCTCTTTTTGATACACCTTCTGTTACAGAAAAGAAATGGAAATGGAAAATGTCATGGAAAATGACTGCCTCTTGCAGTGTGTGTGTGTGAGAGAGAGAGGGGGGGGGATCCTAAATTAGGGGATCCTAAGTTGACCCAGTAGCCTACTAGCATCTTGTACATTTCTTCACACAAGGCTGTTGGCTCCATGAAAACCATTGTATTATATTCTTGTATTTCTTGACCAAAACCATTCTCAGGCAAAGAATACATCTAGCAAATATTAGCTAGGTGGCTGTGGTAGGTTCTTATTGGTGAGCAGTGTTCTAAAGACCTGCCACTATTATATTCAAATGTTAAGAACTGAAGCAATTTGGATTCTAAGTATTTTTTTGAGTTATGATGTTTGTACATAAAGATGAATATTCCTTTTGGACTCCAAATGATAAAGTGTTTTCCCATATGAAGAGTAATACATCTTTTCAATGACTCAGCCGATATGAGCAATATTTATAGAATTAGATCATTTATTTTCGAACAATAAAATTTGGAAAAAGGTTTTTTTTTTTTTTTTTTTTTTGGTTTTTCAAGACAGGGTTTCTCTGTGTAGCTTTGGGCCTTTCTGGGAACTCGCTTTGGAGACCAGGCTGGCCTCGAACTCACAGAAATCCACCTGCCTCTACCTCCTGAGTGCTGGGATTAAAGGCATGCGCCACCACTGCCCAGTGGAAAATGGTATTCTTACAGTCAGGTTGATATCTTTTTTTCTTAAATGCTTGTTTCAGAGAATTGCCTGGAGTAGTTTTAGACACTGAATTCTGTCTCTGGAATCCAGTGTGTATAATATTCAGTTATACTAAAGATTGAATTACTACGTGGTTTCATCTCCTTAGAGTCAGCATACCTGGCATTAAATTTCAAATCATTCTTTTAATTGCAACATTTCCCAGAACACAAAGTCAAACTATCTAAAACTGTGAGCATAATAATACTTTAGCAATATAATAATAATATTATTACATAATATATCATAATAATTTAGTAATTTTACTCCTGCCTTTTAGCTACTTTTCATTCACTTACTGCTTCTGTGTTTCCTTTTTATAAATATCTAGCATGAGGTGGCCAAAATTTACCTGATGTACCCCTTTTAACAGCTGTCTTCAACACCAGAGAATCTTCCATTATGGTTTCTCAATATCTTTCAGGGTCTCTAAATCACTTGCTGAGAATTGATGAGAACTGAATTTTATAAATGATATTCACTCATAAAGTTTAAGCCATTTAAATTTGCATTTTCTCCATATTGCTTTAAAAATATGACTAATTCAGGAATTTCTGCACATTAAATTCTTAAGTGAAATTCCTACAGATATACCTAAAATTTTACATTATTAATATTATAATATCTAGAGATAAGTATTAATTTATTTTATCTGTGAAAATTATGTTAACCCCCAAATTATATTTATCTGTGAATGTACTGGTTATAAAATGATTTAAAATTTTTTAACAAAAGTGTGATTGTTTGAATATGAATGACCTCATAGACTCATGTGTTTGAATGCTTGGCACTATTAGGAGGTGTGGCCTTATTGGAGTAAGTGTGGCCTCGTTAGAGGAAGTGTGTCACTGTAGAGGTAGGCTTTGAAGTCTCATATATGCTTAAGATCTGCCCAGTGTAACGGACTTTTTCTGCTTGCTATCTGTGGCTCAAGAGGTAGAACTCTCAGCTCCTTCTTCAGTACCATGTCTACCTGCATGCTGCCATGGCCTGTCATGATGATAATGGACTAAACCTCTGAAACTGTAAGCCACCCACAATCAAATGTTTTCCTTTATAAGTGTTGGTCATGGTGTCTCTTTGGTCATGGTGTCTCTTCACAGCAATAGAAACCCTAACTAAGCCGGGCAGTGGTGGCACAGGCCTTTCATCCCAGCATTCGGGATGCAGAGGCAGGCGAATCTCTGTGAGTTCGAGGCCAGCCTGGGATACCAAGTGAGTTCCAGGAAAGGCACCAAAACTACACAGAGAAACCCTGTCTTGAACCCCCCCCCCAAAAAAAAAAACCTAACTAAAACAAAGAGTAAAATTATTTGTAGAGCTTTTATAGATAATAAAACCTAGTATGCTTATTTGGAGAGGATACAAGCCTTGTACTTAAAATAGCTATCTATACCCAGGTAAAGAAGGGAGGGGAGAGAGTGAGGAGAAGGAACCTAGAGACCTCCTGCCATTTTTTTTCTCCTATAGATTGATGATGCAATTTTCAAGTCACCACCATACTGAGAGCATTCAAAGCACTAGAAGAAAAATCAGAAACTGAGTTGAAATGACAGTGAGGATTATCTTCTAGTAACAGAGTCACCCTTCCTGAAAGCGTTCGATGCTCTTAATGTTTTCTGCATTTGATTTTCAAAACCAATGAGGACGAATGTGAAAACTGGGTGTGGAGAAGCAAAAGGACAAAATCTGCCCATTGTTAATCCAATGGAAATACCTTTCTAAGTGTTAACTTCCAGTGCATATCACTCACATAGCTTAACATGCTTACTGTAAATCATGGATGTAGCTGACACGTGTTGGAAGATTGCATACAGAACCCTTTTCCTTGATGATGCCCAGTGTTACATAATTCTACTTACAGAGTGCACTTCGATGCATTTCACATTATGACTTTTGGAACTCAGACCAATCCACGAGGGTATTGATTTTATCCTAGTGTCATAGATGAAGAAATGAAGACTGGGTACATTTAATTAATGTGCACAGTTGACCCTGTGGTTTACTGTTTGGGACAGGTGTCCGAGCCCACTAGGTTTCCTAATGGCTATACCCAGCAGGACTGCATAAGAGGTTGATTGGACCATGGGCCTGGGTACCAGATGGCTGTAATTAGCAAGGGGGAGGTCTTTTGCTCCACCCCTTGGCATTGTTATAAATAGACCTTTGGAATTAAGTTCTGAGCCTGTTTGGATAAAGATCCAGGCCCACCCAAAGTCTGTCCTGTGTCTTCTCTCTGTTTTCTCTCCCCTCTTTATTTCTAACTAAGTCTCTTAGCCCTCATTCCTCAAGAGTTCCTGGGGTAAAAAAATGTGTGGGCTGGTCTGCTACAGACAGGTAAGGCTGCTGTCCATATTTGCTGGCTCTTTAGACTAAGCATCTTTCTACTAGATCTCTTTGAGTCTTCAGAAAGCTGTAAACTAGAATCCACTCTATTTTTATGGCTACTGCCAAGTCAAAAGCATGTTGAGCAGGTGCCATTCTGAGAGCCTGTCTCTCCTGGTTGTCTATTTGAATTGTTTTTCTTAACCACTAATTACCTTTCTCACATGGGCCCCAGTATCCTCACCACACGTCCCTGTGTTTCTTCTTCATCTTTAGACAGAGATGAAGAATGGTCATAATTAGGAGTGGATCTCTTGCCTGGTAGTCAAGGAACTCATGACCTATAAAGTGAACTTTACTGGTAAAAAGAAAAATATGAATCCAACTGGTATATGCTGCATTGACACAGAAAGGGGCTCACCATCCCTGGGATCACAGAGTTGTGCCTGGAGAACAATGGGTTTCAGAGATATAGAAACAATCAGATAATTCCTAAAACAGTTCACTGTCTGTGAGTAGCATGAACGCACCATCAAAATATTGACAGGCACATAATAATCGTACCTAGAATCAAAGAAAACATTAGGTGTGCAATATTTTTTTTTATTTAAAAATGGCTTCCAGCAAGTATTTAGTAATGGGACTAAGACTAATTGATATTGACAACAATATTTCTTAAATAACATCTCCATGTTGTTTGGGCTCTTCAGGTTACTTGTAGACTTTGTCAGTGTCTCACACGACACAAAGAAAATAGAAATTCAATACTCTGAGACCAGAGTCCAGGAGCTGCTCAGTCCATCCTGCATCCCTTTTTTTGAGTCTTCCAATGAAAGCAGATCCTGAAGGGAGATTGAAAGCATAACTGCATCTGTGACACATGCCTCTTGAGGTAATCTTGAGGAATACACAGCAGAAAAACACATTTAAGGTGTGAGTTATATGGGTCAACAGACGCAATTGCATAGTTACAAGATATTCATAAACTGTATCAAACTGAAATGATTTGTGAACAGTGTTCTGACTTTAGCATTTCCAAGTCTCACTCAACTCAGTTCATATATAAAAATATATGAACTGACTATATATATGTATTATAACTACACACACACACACACACATACACACACACACCAAATCATAATCCATTTTATTTTATTTTTCTAAGACAGAGTTCTATTGCTCTGTGTAACAGCCCTGGCTGTCCTGGAACTCACTCTGTAGACCAGGCTGGCCTCAAACTCAGAGAGATCTGCCTGCCTCTGCCACACAAGTGCTGGGATTAAAGACGTGCACCACTGCTACCAGGCACATAATACAAATTTTAAAATGAGTACCCACAAACTGAAAAAGTAGATTCTACTTCTATATTTTTTCAAAAGGAAAAAAATGCAAAAGTAATATTCTGAAAATTTTTATTTTTATTTCCTCTTACTGAAAAGAAAATATGTTCTCACATAATAGATCTTGATTATGGTTTTCCTTCCCTATACTTTTCCCAGTTTCTCCCCACCTCCCCTCCTATCTGGATCCACCCCCTTTCTGTCTCTTATTAGAAAACAAACAAGCGTCTAAGGGATCATAATAATAATATAATGTAATATAAAAAATAACACATTGAAATTGGACAAAACAAACAGAAGGAAAAGAACCCAAGAAGGCAAACGACACAGAAACCCATTTGTTCACACTCTCAGGAATCTCATAAAAACACTAAACTGGAAGCAATAATATATACATGAAGAGTCTGTAGGGTAAAAAGAGAGAAAGTAGATAAATAAAAAAATTTAAAAATAATGATATAAAATTTTTAAACAAGGAAAAGACCTGACATGACATTGTAAGACAAGGACCCCCCAAAGATGCTGTGGAGTTCATTTTCTATTGGCCATCTACTTGTGAGCATAGTCTACCCTTAAGAGTATTTTGTTGTCTCAGTGAGACTAAATTTTTATTTGCAAGTAGTTATCAATTGGAGATTGCTTCTGGTTAGGGAGTGTGGGCGTGTGTCCACTTCTCCTTTCAGCTCTAGGGCCCTCTCGACCTGTGCAGACCTGTGCATGCTGTATCATATGTGCTTTGATCATGGTGATTTAGAGGGCCTTGTTTCCTTGGTGTCCTCCATCTCCCTGGCTCTTACACTTTTTAAACTCCTCTTCCACAGGGTTCCCTGAGCCCTGAGGGGAGGGATTTGATGGAGACATCCAAGCAGGATGAGTGTTCCAAGGTCTCTCACTCTCCGCATGTTGTCTAGCTGTGGGTCTCTATATTTGTTCACATCTGCTATAGGTAGACACTTCTCCGATGTTGGCTGAGGAAGGATGATGAATGGATGGATGATGGATGGATGGATGGATGGATGGATGGATGGATGGATGGATGATGGATGGATGGGTGGAGGATGGATGGGTGGATGATGGATGGATGAATAATGGATGGATGGAGAGACAGACACTAAGACTTGTTCTTGAATGATAGGATGTTTCTTGTCATTGTGAATATTTGTGTTTTCAAAATTTTGTCTAATAAACATTTCCAGTTTTTGTAATATATCCACACTTTGAAACCTTTTTAGGTGAGAGAAATGCACTTAACTCAAATACCCAATGTAATGAACTGCTTTATTCTATCAGATTACAAAACAGCTTAATGTGGACAGCACACTGTATATTGACTAATAAATGTTAAGGAATATTGCCTCTAGCATCTCTCTGAGCTTGAGTAATCACGAAAAGACCAAGCAGCCATAATGAACATCAAGTCAGACTAACAGATGAAGATATCACAGCTCCCTCCTTTGCCAGAGTGTGAAGAATGTACCCATTATACAGTGATGGGCGCTGCTTCCTCAGTTTGTCAAGCCACAGAATAACTGGAACTGGGCCAGTTTTCATTTCAAATCTACATTTTCTGTGTTCCATTACTGAAGTTTTCCTCAGAGGATACAATTTAGTAGCTTGAATTTCATTGTATAGACATCCGTATACTTTATTATATATAAACTTTTGTACATATTAATATTATACACACACACATACACACATACTTTCATGGACCTGGGAGGTTGCTCAGTGGCTACAATGCTTGTTGCGCAAGCATGAGAACCAAAGTTCTCCTCCCCAGAGCCCACACAAATGTGGGGTGAACATGGCAGCACAACTGTAATTCCAGCCTCAGAAGGCAGAATTGGGATCCCCAAATCAAGCTGGCTAGCAAGACCATTCATATTGGCAAACTTGGGGTTTCATTGAGAAACCCATCCTCAATGAATAAGGTGAAAGAAGGATTGGAGGTAATTCTTAACATCAGCCTTGGGTCTCTACATGCTTGTGGGAACACATGCATACCCCGTACACCTGTAGCTAGAGTTTTCCTGCCTGACCCACAGTCAGGACAAATCTCCGTCACCCGCCAGTCCCACAGCCGCTCAGACCCAACCAAGTAAACACAGAGACTTATATTGCTTACAAACTGTATGGCCATGGCAGGCCTCTTGCTAAATGTTCTTATATCTTAAATTAACCCATTTCTATAAATCTATACCTTGCCATGTGGCTGGTGGCTTACCGGTGTCTTCACATGGTGCTTGTCCTGGCGGCGGCTGGCAGTGACTCCTTCTGCCTTCCTGTTCTTTCTTTTCTCCTCTGTTAGTCCCGCCTGTACTTCCTGCCTAGCCACTGGCCAGTGTTTTATTTATTGACCAATCAGAGCAACAGATTTGACATACAGACCATTCCACAGCATACACCTACACATATTAGTGGGCCCAAGACATGCAGACATGCATGCACACACATGAAAATGAAATATATATATATAATACACATAAACAATATATATCTATATATTTCATAATTTATATATTTTATATATTTAATAACTATTGTTTATAATTTTGATAATTATACACTTGATTATTAATAATATTTTAATCATATAATTTCATGTGTGAGTTTATAATTAATAAAAGTAATATGAAATTTATAATTTTTATGATTATATGTCTATATAATTATTTCCAGAACCAAAATATGATACCTAACATGAGTGGAACACTGTAATAGCTGTGGTTTCCTTTACAAGGTCATGAGTACATTATACATCATGGTGATAGTGGTGTCATTTCTATGTTAAAAAATAGACTATGTACTTTTTCTTCAGTGTGACTGATGTGTAGACTGGTTTGTTGGTGGTAAATGCAATCAGTGAGCACTGATGTTCTGTGTCACCCCAGGACACAAAAGCAATTTCTCTCATGTGTAGTATTGACCTTTAGATAGTCTGTGAGCTGTGGAATATATAATTAAAGCACTGTACCCAAATGAGTTCTCAAAATCAACTCTGTGTGAGCACAATGAATCACCCGATCCTGACATCCTGTATGCTTTTATATTGTCATTTTCTCCTAATTAACAAAAACAGAGCTGGATGATAATGGCTCATTTGGTGATTAAACCCATAAAATAACTCTTGAAACAATCATTTTAGTAGTAGTCAGAGGAATACCTGAAGCCTATGACTTAGTCGGGTTATAATTATCCTATAAGAATCACTTTCTGCCAAACACACAGAGACGCATGTGCATCCTCAGATCTCTACTGAAATTTTCAACAGTGAAACAGATTAAGATAAAATGACAGAAGCCTCTTGAACCACCATTTCCCTAGGAGAGCCCCCTAAATAAACTCTTTTAAACCACCATGATTCACATATCAATCTCATACGTGTTACTAGAACACTTAAGCTGTATTTTCAAACAATCTCTTGGGTTTTGTTAAGGAAAATTTGTAAGGATAGGCAAGTAAACTGGCTATTAAAATACAGAATAAGGGCTGAGGAAATGGGTCAGTGTCCTTATTTGGGTTACTATTGCTATGATGAAACTCCATGATCAAAAGCAAGTTGGGGAAGAAAGGGTTTATTTGGCTTATGCTTCCACACCCATAGTCTATTACAGAAGGAAGTCAGGGCCCGAACTCAAACAGAGCGGGAACCTGGAGGCAGGAGCTGATGCAGAGGCCATGTCGGAGTGCTGCTTATTGGCTTGCTCCACATCAATTATCAATTAAGAAAGCAAGCTTGTCTACAGCCCAGTCTTATGGAGGTGTTTTCTTAGTGGGAGTTTCCTCCTCTCAGATGACTTTAGCCTCCATCGAGTTGACACAAAAGCAGCCAGTATAGTCAGTGCATAAAACATTTGCCACATCAAGTATGAGCCCTGAGTTTAGATCACCAGAACCCATAGAAAGCCAGGAACCTCAGTGAACACGTCTATAATTCTCACGCTCCTTAGGCATGATCAGAGATCAAAACAGGAGAATGCCTAGAAGCTCCTGACCCAGGCAGCCTTGTGTATGCCGCACTGGGCATTAGACATGCTGGACCACATAAGACAGGACATGAGTCTCTGTCTTCTCTCTCTGCTTGTCTCCCTCTCTCCCTCTCTGTTTCTCTCTGTTTCTCTCTGTCTCTGTCTCTGTCTCTCTCTCTCTCTCTCTGATTTTCTGTCTCTGTCTCTCTGCCTTTCTCTGTCTCCCTCTTTATCTCTCTGTCTCTGTCCCTCTATCTCTCTGTCTCTTTCTGTCTGTCTATCTCTGTCTCTGTCTCTCTCTCATAAGAGGCTAGAGATGTTTAGTAAAATGCTAACCAAGTAAGCATACTGTCCTGAGGTCAATCTCCAGCACCATATAAAGAACCGGGTATAGTGGCATGCTTCTGTAATGCCAGGACTAACATCATCTGGCTAAGATGAGGATACCATTTAGTCTGTGGCCTCAATTAGTCAAGCAAGTCTACTCTGTCATCTCTCCCTTTGCTAGAATAAGGCTTTTGGTGTTGAGATTTAGTGCATGCTATAGCAGTTCTGGTCACGCAGCTCCAAGGTCAAGAACATAGACTAGTAATTGAGGATTCTTTGCTAGTCTGTTTCTTTCTCTTCTTCATCAATATTGTCCAAAAGTTAATGGATTGTGTCCATTAAATCAGTGCTAATGGCCTCATTTCCATAAAACAACTCACCATTCTGCCAGCTTTTCCTTTTGCATGCTTTCCTGCAGGAAATGAACCATCAGTTACAAAATAAAAGGAAACCAGAAAATATTTAATCCCCACTGATACCACATAAGCATTGTTCTGTTTTTAGCATCTTTAACAGAAGGAAACCTTGAAACATATTATTCAACTATAATTATTTTTATAAATAGGTTTCCTGAAGACTGATAAAGAAAACTACCTTAACCTCATTATAGGATTTGGATGCACACTTACTTAGAGATGCGGGTTTATGCTGGTGGAGACAGAGGGTGGAGTAAGGTTCTTTGGAGTCTTTCCTGAGTACCAGGCTAACAATAAGGTGAAACTCCCAATTCAAGAGAGAGAATTGTAAACCAAACATTTGCAAGGATTAACAGTGGGCAGGAAACAGCTCAAACTCTAGATAGCCAGAACAATTAGGGAATTCACAGTAGCCACCTATAGCACTGGATGGAGTGGTGTACTCCAGACCCATACTAGTAAATCTGAAAAAATGGGCCTTAATGGATCCTGCTGATCTCTCTGTAAATAGCTTAGTAATCCACCAAAGCAAAACCCAACTCCCACCAAAACTTGGGTTTCAACCGTCAATATCTGATGTAAAATTACTAGATAGGCAAAAAACACAAGATGCCTGGTGGTGGTAGTGGTGGTAGTGGTGGTGGTGGTGGTGGTGGTGATGGTGGTGCACATCTTAATCCCAACACTCGAGAGGCAGAGGCAGGTGGATCTTGAATTCCAGGACAGCCTGGTCTACAGATCGAGTTCCAGGACAGCCAGGGCTACACAGAGAAACCCTGTCTAGAAAAACAAACAAACAAACACAGTAAAGTATGATTTATATCCTGAAACGGAAGAACTATCAACCAATGGGACTGTCACCAGCCAGAGATGATAGAATCAGTAGAAAAGTGTTAATGCCACCATTATAGAAATGCTGATGAATTTGGAAGAAAATTTAAATACAACCAGAACCTAAATCACACATACTTAATTTAAAACAAACAAAAAACCGTGCCACAGTCAAATAAAAATCACTGTATCGGCTTAACAGGAAATTAGATTACACAATTAAAAATAAATAAATTTAAAAATTGGCCAGTGGTCCTATCCAGCTAAAAACCCAGAAAGAAAAGAAATTGAACTAAGGGTCTCTGGTCTCTGTTAAGACACATGACGTACACACAGCTGAAGTTCCTGAATTTGGAAGGAATGCATAAATAAATATTTGAATGAATGATGGTGAACACATTTTCAAACCTGATGAGTTCTGAAGCCTCAGTTCCAAGTTGAACCATACTACATTTACTATAAACATTATCATAAGAACTGATAATAAAGGGAAAGTTTAGCACAGCCAAAATACATTCATGTTCGCACATGATATGTACATGAGGATAAAACAAGATAACTATAAAGTTCACAGAAACACTGTGAAAGGCATGAGAGGATGGAATAGCCATTGGAGAGACACAAAGAAATGGCCCACAGTCATTGCCCATGCCCCTGTCTGTATGGGAAAGCTGATAAAGGTTGAGATAGAATATTACATGCCAGTAGGTTCTCCAAGAACATGCTCAGCCATAAAGAAAAAGATAGTATGCAGGAACCTGGAGCAATACCAAAAGATTTTCCAACATAGTAAAAATTTGAGTTTTCATGTTTTTTTTTAAAAAAATATTTATTGGTTGTTTAAAGCAAATATACTAACATCATATGAAAATAAAATATATAGCAGTTTCAGCATAAAATGTGGGTCATATGAACTAGACTTCAGGAAGGGAGTGATGGGGAGGTGGTGGGAATCCTCAATAAGGAGGAAGATGGCAGAGTTAAGACTCTGCATATCAGAACTGGGCTTGTAATGCTGTGGTAGAGCGCTTGTCCACCATGTGCAAAGCCCTGGCTTCTTTCCAATTTTAACCACATCCAGGTCAATGATCATTTAAATATAGTTTTCATTCCTTTTGGAAGACAGTGATTGTTAGCCGATATATACAAGATGTGGCTAATGTTTATGTGTAATCTAATAAAAAGTCATATTAAAAATAAGGTCCAAATAAAGATGAAATGAATTAACAAAGGCACACGGTGGAATGAATAGCTATAAGAAATTTGAAGGAACATATCAGTATCAGAGATATAAATGTAAGAATTAACAATATACACAGGAAAAAAACAGACATTTAGTTAATAAGACTCAAACGATGATGCCTAGATCCAAGATACCCAAAATAGGACTCATATGTCAAAGAAACAAAAACTAAAAGTGCTTCTATGTGGTGTTGAGTCTATAACTTCCTACAAATCAAGCCTGACTACATGGTTTATACTTTTTCAATTACATAAAGAAAGAATGTGGTGGTTTGAATGAGAAATGTCACACATAGACTCAGACATTTGAACATCTCATCTCCAGTTGGTGGCGCTGTTTAGGGAGGTTTAGAAGGTGTGGCCTTGCTGGAGGAAGTTGTCACTGGGGTTGGGCTTTGAAAGTTTAAAGCCTTTTTGCACGACTTAGAGTTTACACTCTCTGCTTCCTACCCGTGACTGAGACGTGATCCCACAACATCCCGTTCCAGCCCCCAGGACCTCCTTCTTGCTCCCATACCTCCCATGCAGGGCAGACTCTCAGCCCTTTGGAACTGTAAGCCAAATTAAACTCTGCTTTCAGTCACGGTGCTGAATCACAGCAATAGGAGAGTAACTCATAGAAGACACAATATTAACCCTCATAAAATCTTTCAGAAGATGAAAGAATGCTTCTCAACGCTTTATGCGAATATCAAAACCCTTTTATTAAAACTAAATTAAAAAAGAGAGAAAGCTGCAGATTACTTTTTGTTACATAACTAGATGTAAAAAATCCCTTTCATATATGTTAGCTATTCAAATTTGTCAATATACAGAAAGGATAGGGCCTGAGAATAAAGCGAGGCTTCTACTGGACTTAGCTGATATCTGAAAGTCAGTTCATTTAATTTACTATATTAACACAATCAAAAGAAGTCACAATCACCTCAATATACATACACAACAAGAAAATCCAGTGCCTTTTTGCCCAACTGTGACTAAAAATAAATTAACAAAAGAATAGAAGAAAATTCTCTTACTATGACAAAAAGCGTCTGTAAAAAAAAAAATCAATGACTAAATTTCTATTAGGGGCTGGAGAGATGACTCAGTTGGTAAAACGCTTCCTGTGCAGACATGAGAACCTGAGTTTAGCTCTCCAGCATCCACATAAAACCCAGGGACAGTTATACCTGTAATTTAATTTTGGGAAGGTGAACAGCAGAGGATCCCTATAGATCAATGACCAGACAGCCTAGTGGAATCAGGGAGCTCCAGGTCCAGTAGAGACCCTGTCTGTCTTTGTTAGGGTTTCTGTTGCTGGGAAGAGACACTATGACTATGGCAACTCTCGTAAAGGAAAGCATTTAATTGGGGTTGGCTTGCAGTTCAGAGATTTAGTCCATTGTCAGGGCATGACGGAAGCATGGTGGTGTGCAGGCAAACATGGTGCTGGAGAGGTAGCTGAGAGTTCTGCATATGGGAGTCTGGAAAGATGGCTCAGTGGTTAAGAGCACTGACTGCTCTTCCAGAGGACTTGGGTTCAATTACCAGCACCCACATGGCAGCTCACGACTGTCTGTAACTCCTGTTCCAGAAAACCCGACACCCATGGCAAAAGAACAAAGCATATAAAATAAAAATACATAAATTAAAAAAAAAAAAGTTCTACATGTGGATCCCCAAGCAACAGGGAAAGAGATTGAGACAGCAGGCTTGGCTTGAGCTTCTGAAACCCCTAAGTCTAACCCCAGTGACACTTCCTCCATCAAGGCCACAGCTACTCCAACAGGGATACATCTCCAAATAGTGCCACTCCCTAAATGACCAAGCATTCAAATATATGAGTCTATTGGGGCCATTCTTATTCAATCCACCACAGTGTCTCAAAAAGTAAGGGGGAGAACAATAGAGGAAGACACTTACCATGGACCTCTGGCCTTCATACTCACACACACAGGTACACACGTGCTTGCACACACAAACTTTCAACCAACAGTTGAAGTCCGTCTCTTTTACTATTTAGATTAGCAAATTGGGAATGATCATTTCCACTTCTTCTCAACAGTGTCTTACATGTTCACTGTAATAGGACAGAAAAAGAAATGCAGGTTGGCCAAAGGAAACAATATCTAGAAGATACAGTTTGTGTACAGCAGCCTAAGAATACCCCAAAAAGGAACTAAAGCAAACCTACTAACAGCTCATAAAAATTTACCATTTTCTAGCTGAGAGGTGGTTGTGCACACCTTTAACTCCAGCAGTTGGGAGGCAGAGGCAGGTAGATCTCTGAGTTTGAGGCCAGATGGTCTACAGAGTGAGTTCCAGGACAGCCAGGACTATATGGAGAAACCCTCTCTTGAAAGACCATAAGTAAATAAATTAATTAAATAAATAAATAAATAAATAAATTTTACTATTGTTTTAAGAACAGTAGCTGGATCTTTCTGTGGGAATGATTAGAACCCAGGACCCGTGTGTGTTCTTTCTCCTGCAAAGTTGTCATTTGTCTGAAGTGAAGACACTTCAGAGCAAAGATCCAGGAAAAGTATCTTAAAAATCAGGAGGCCATGTGAATAATTCTAACTTGTAGTAAGTTGTAATTTCAATGAAACATTTTAGTGGGACATTTCGATTTTTATGGACTTGTGTTTTACATTTTTCATTTCTCTTATGTTGAAAGTGTTGGTTCCTGATACTACATTTACATATTTTAACATGCGTAATGAAGGAAATTGGTTCCATAGTAATATTACTTCTAAAAAAAGCCCTACTAAGTGATGCTTAAGATTTCCTTGAGTCATCCCACCATAGATGTATAGTGTTTAAAAATTACCTGGATGTATTCTTCTGTGTACTGTTGTTAATTTGTTAGATTTGTTTTTTGTTAGACTTTGTTAGGTTTGTTTGGTTATTTATTGAGACATCTCTCTAAGTAGCCCCGGCTGTCCTGTAACTCACTACATAGACCAGGCTGGCCTCAATCTCACAGAGATCCACCTTCTTCTGCCTCGCAAGTGCTGGAATTAAAAGCATTCATTAATGCGCCTGACAGCACTAGGTTGATGACTCTATTTAATTTTGTAGTTTTTATTTATTTATTTTTGAACATGAGAAACAAGGCTCAAAAATGAAATGAATGAATGTAAAGAGTTATTTTCTGGGAACTCTGCTTCTAACGGCCCCAGTTCTGTTTCATTACAGCGATCCTTGTAATGCTGGTTTCTCTTCTCAGTGTCTTTTTTTTTTTTTTAAATAAAAGTGGGCAAACATTCACGCATGCGTGTTTAAGTGTGTGTGACACGTGTGTCTCCTTGTGGCTTTCTCGTTTCTAGACACTAAAGGACATCTTCTACAGACACTGAAGGACACTCCTCTTCTTCCCTTGTGTGCATTAACACCTGGGCTAGGAATGACTGAACACCAGCTCAGACAGGTCTTCCTGCTTTTCCTTTTCTTTAGGCTGCACAGCTCTCCACTTTATGAATCTGCAGTGTCCCCACCCCATCCCCCACCCCAGGGAACTTTCTTAGGCTCTGCTCACCGTTCACTCAAAAGGCTATCTACCCATCCCCTCAGAAGCAGAGGCAGCAGGAGCCTGAGGGCAGCATCTACCCTCAGCAGCCAGTCATTCCCCAGTCAGGCTGCTGTTGACAGCGCAGGAGGCAGATCAGGAGCTCTGTTCCTCACATGACACATCTCAGGAGCTGGCCAATGAGGTCTACATCAGATCAGAGGGAGGGGTAGATGGGGAGGGCAGGGAGGCTCCTGGCTCCCACAGAACCGAGAACTTCTAGTAATAATACACACACACACACACACACACACACACACACACACACACACACATACACACACAGGCACAAACACCCACATATACAAATGCATCCATCCATATATACATACACATACACATTCATACATATACAGACACACACATACACACAGACACAACACATACACATACACACAGAAAAACACAGACACACTCACACACAGACACACACATGTATATATACACACACACACACCCATACATACACACACATATATATATACACACAGGCACCCACACATACACACATACAAACACTCTCTCACACACACAGACACATATACACAGAGACAAATATACATAGACGGACACATCCACACACACATACATACACACACACACACACACACACACACATCTGTTTTTGTTTGAGATGTTATCTCACTATGTAGCCCTGACTGTACTGGAACTCCCAATGCAAACTAGACTGTCCTTGAACACATGGAGATTCCATCAGCCTCTGCCTCCCTAATTCTGGGATTAAAGATGTGCACTATCACAACCGGTCATGATAGGCATGATTTTAACTGTAACTATTAGTCATATGCCCAGTTTAAAAGGTTGATGTCTTGCATGGAAGTGTATATCACTTGTTACTCCCTCCCAGTGAAGATGCACATGGTAAGTTGGGCTTGTTTCTTTCAGAGGCAGCATTACTAGGCTATAGTAAGCATTCCAACTTTGCGGAGTTGCCAAGAGTACGGTGTGACAGTTAAACAAAATCCACACAGCAGGGAAGATGGTTTGGCTAACACTACCCACAGAACATACACCATAGTTTATCAACCAGCCCTCGTACTGATGGACATCTGGGTTTCTTCCAGCCTTTCATCTCAGTGAACACTGCATTGTGTGACTGTGAGCTGAGCTGTTTCACACTTGCAGCAATGAATGTTCACAGCAGATTCCTGGAGGTGGAGCTGGCGGTACCAAAGGGTCCATGCACACAGCCTTATTCCCTCCGCAAGGGTGGAAAAGTTTCGCCATCTCTCCTACCGTTGTGAAAACTCACTCTTGGTACCAGCTTTTCTAACGGGGGATGTTGTCCTGATCTTGACTCTTGCATCGTGTTTAAAACACAGTGCTTCAATGAGCTCTCTTGAGAACTTGCTTTATACACCAGGCTACATTTCATTTCTTTTGCTAAACTGCATCTTATTTGCATGTGGGGCATGTGTATATGCTGAGGCATGTGCTAAGTGGTTAGAAGACAAGTTTCAGGAGTCACTTCTCTCTTTCCACTGTGTAGGACCCAGGGAAACAACTCTGGTCATGAGGCTTGGGAGCAAGCCCCCGTTACTTACTGAACTATCTTATCAGTATGGCTCGATGTCTTTTGCATAATTATTTATTTATCTTTATTTATATCTGTGAGTGTTTTACCTGTATTTATGCACCGGCATCACATGCATGCCTGGTGCTCACAGAAGCCAGAAGACAGTATCAGATCCCCTGAAACTAGAATTATAGGCAATCAGGAGCTACCATATGAATGTTGGGTTCGAACGAGGGCCCACTGCAAGAGCAGTCAGTACTCGGCCACTGATCCACCTCTCCAACCCATGATGATTTATGTGAAAACACAGCTATACAACTGTTTTGTGTGTATATATTCTTTTCCATCCTTATCAGAGTTTTTGTCTTTTCTCTCTATTTTAGACATCTCTATTATCTGAGACTTAACCTCTGCACCATAACCAACACTGATTTTTCTCACAGCCTGACATTGCCCATGCACATAGTACTGGGTTTCGCTTTAATTCTGCCAAGTGGAGCCTTTCAACGTAATTTGTGGGGTTTGCAAGACTTGCCCTTCCCCAGATAGTGAATGACTTCACTTGGATTTTCCTGCTCTATTGTAGAAATTAAAATTTCTAATTTCTGTCTGCAACATGTTTATGTTATACTCTGGGACCCAGTTTTTTTTTTTTTTTTTTTTTTAACATTTTGTTATTTCTAGGTGTATAGGTGTTTGACCTGTGTGTATGACTACACCATGTGTGTGCAGTGCCCACAGAGGCCAGAAGAGGGCATCAGATCCTCTGGGACTTGAGTTATAGAGGGTTGTGAGCCACCATATGGGTTCTGGGAATTGAACCCCAGTTCTCTGGAAGAGCAGACAGTGTTCTTAACCACTGAGTCATCTTCAGCACCACCCCTAGCCCACCCCCACTCTCAACCCTTATCTCTCTGCCTTTTGTTGTTGTTTTGAGATAAGGTCTCTCCATGTCGCCTTGGCTGGTCTGGAACTTGTTATGTAGACTAGACTAGCCTTGAAACCATATGGGTATGCCTGTGTCTGCTTCCTGAGTGCTGGGATAAAGGGTCTGCACTATCATGCCTTGCCTTTGGCACAAGTTTTAAGGTTATAATGAGTTTTGAAATGCTGTACCTTCCTTCTAATGCTACTTCAAAATATTCTTTCTTTCTTTTTTCTTTTTTTTTTTTTTTTTTGTTGTTGTTGTTTTTGTTTTTGGAGACAGGGTTTCTCTGTGTAGTTTTGGTGTCTGTCCTGGATCTCACTCTGTAGACCAGGCTGGCCTCAAACTCACAGAGATCCACCTGGCTCTGCCTCCTGAGTGCTGGGATTAAAGGTATGTCATGCGCCACCACCGCCCGGCCTATATTTTCACTTATATATTTATTTTCAAAGTTTCTCTGTAAAAAGTGTCAGTATTTCTCTAAGTTGACCTGTGACAAATAAGATGGAAATTTTGGCTAATAGTCAGTGGAGTTATTTTCAAGTCATTTGTCCAATTTTATCTATGTAAATAATCTGTAACACATGAAACTCTATGGCCTCCTTTTTACAGCTCGGTTGGTAAAGTCAAACAGTTGAAGTAATCAGCCCAGTTTTGTTCTCTGTTCTGATTGGCATCAGGGGAAGGCAAACTCATGAGTCCACTGGAACCACACTAACTATTGAAGAGATCGTCTCTCCATGTGCGCATGCACGCTTCTCTGTGTGAGTGTGGATGCACATGAGGGTGTACACATACAGAGGTCAGAAGACAATCTGGAGTGTCAGTTCTCACTGTCCACCTCGTCTGAAACAGGCTCTGTCTTGTCTGTCAACTGCTGTGTTCTGCAGACTAGCTGCCCTGCGGCTTCCAGGGATCCTCTCATCTCGCTTTAGGAATACTGGAATTACAGACCTGCACTGCCATACCCAGATTTATATGAGTTTTGGACATTAAAACTCAAGTCATCACATTCTTTTTTTTTTTTTTTTTTTTTTTTTTTTTTGGTTTTTCGAGACAGGGTTTCTCTGTGTAGCTTTGCGCCTTTCCTGGAGCTCACTTGGTAGCCCAGGCTGGCCTCGAACTCACAGAGATCCGCCTGGCTCTGCCTCCCGAGTGCTGGGATTAAAGGCGTGCGCCACCAACGCCCGGCAAGTCATCACATTCTTACAGCAAACGTCTTACCCACTGAGCCACCTTCTGGGCCCCACCCAACGTCTCTCCTGTGGGCTACTTTGAAAGAGACTCTCATCCCTTTCCCATCCCTGGGTCCCCATGCAGGTAGCAGCCCATCCATCCACTCATCAGCCAATTTGCCATCTTCCTTTGGTGTTAAGTGTGACTTGCTATCAATAAAGAAAAAAATACACTTTCATGTATCATCAAGCCTGATAGTGGTGATGATAAAGATTCCTCACATAGCCGGGCAGTGGTGGCGCACGCCTTTAATCCCAGCACTCAGGAGGCAGAGGCAGGCAGATCTCTGTGAGTTTGAGGCCAGCCTGGTCTACAGAGGGAGTTCCAGGACAGCCAGGGTCACACAGTGAAACCCTGTCTCGAAAAACAAAACAAATAAACAAACAAAAAAAGATCCCTCACAGAGTAAACTGCACCATGCTTATAGTTTCTGCACATCTGGCTTTTGTGGTTGGCAATCTCCTTCCTGCCAACTAGAGAATTAAGGAAAGGTCTCTCTTCATCTCCTTCACAGTCCTATCAAAATGCTAACTGGAGGGTTCCCTGTGCCTGGCATCTGTCCTGTTTAGCAGGGTAACTTCTAGGGAGGAAGCTGTTGAAGATCGACAGTGTTCTTAATCATGTATTTTACGTGTCTCATTATGAACAAGGGAAGCAGAGCCAAAAATATGCAGGCAATGTGTTATTAAGAGAAACAGACTGGTCTTGAATTGATTTTGCCTGCCATCAAAATTCAAAAGCTTCCCTGGGATCCACTGCACTGTGCTGACTTTTGGCTGAGCGATTACGGGTCAATGAAGAGCCAGCAGCGAACTGTTAGTCAACAAGGCACAGCTTGGGAAATGTAGGAAATTTATCTCACACATAAAAACAGCTGTTTTCTCGAGGGATCCAGTTCCTCCTCAGGGATTTTTAGGCTACTTCTCCTTAGGCTGAAGATGTAGCTCAGTTGGTAGAATGTTTGGGTCACATCCACAAGGCCCTGGATTTTCTCCCCACAGCCATATAAACCAAGCATGGTGGTACATGTGTGTAAACCTAGCACTTGGGTAATAGAGGCAGGAGGATCAGAAGTTCAGGGTCATCCTTAGATACATAATGAGTTTGAGACCAATCTTGGCTAGATGAGTCTTAAAAAATATTTTTTAAATGATGGAAAAAGTATCTCTGGTTTATACTTCAAGAGGAACAGGTAGTACAACTTAGTGAATCTAAGCACTCTCCTTAGGGTAGATCTGGGTTTTATTTCCCTCTTATTTTAGGGCCATGTATTACACATGTTGAGTGCCCTGCTTTTGTTTCTGTTGCTGGGATAAAATACTCTGACAATGGCAATGTTAAGGGAGGAAGTGTTTATTTGGATTATAGCTCCAGCTTCTGGTCAGTCATTGTGGGGAAGTCAAGGCATTCCACAGTCACATCCACAGTCCGAAGCAGCTGGTCACATCCACAGTCAGGAGCAGGAAGAGAATGAACACACATGTGTCCATGGCTCAGCTCACTTTCTCTACTCATGTACAGTCCAGGGCACAAATCCAAGGAACTGCCACCTGCCGGGTACTGTGTTGTCCCAGATCCATTAACATAATCAAAATGGTCCCCACAGATAGGCTCACTGACCAACCTGATCTACACAGTTCCTCACTGAGACCTTCTTCCCAGGTGATTCTAGGTTGGGTCAAGTTGACAGCTCAAACTGACCATGACAGTGATGTACAGTCAGGAACATTTTATCATGAGTCATTGAGTACAAAAACACCCAGGAACGGAGCCATCCTCATGGTTTAATATCCAACACTTTTTCCTCCAGGATATTCTCTCTTCTGCTGTCTTCTGTCACAGGGGCCTGGTCTGGAAGACATTCTTCAGTAGTTTAGCCAGGAGTGAGCACTATCAACAGACCAAAGGCATCACTGGGAGGAGTTGGGGTTCATTGTCTGAAGCACACAATCCCGGGGGTAGGCCACTGCTCCCGACCTAAAGGCAATTCTCAAGACAGAGGCTTCTCTACACCTGCCTTTCTGACCCTAGCTCTTGTCAGTCATTGTCCCTCCTGGGCCTTGTGACTCAGTAGTCAGTTGATTTCTTACCTATTACCTAGTTCCTGTGTGCTACACTGTATCTTGGGGTTTCCCTGTATTTGACCACACCTGGTTTTTTGTTTTGTTTTGTTTTGTTTTGTTTTGTTGTTGTTGTTGTTGTTGCTTTTAAAGAAAATATATTATTAAAATTTGACTCTGCCATTCATGACCTCAGGCAGTCTTGACTGCCAAAGCCTCTGGAGATTTCGGAGCACTCTGGTGGTAGCAAAGGCATGGCAGTGACCTCTGGAGCTGAGGCTGGAAAAGCAGCAGATGGGCACAGGGCTGTCTCAAGTGAAGCGAGCCTTGAGACTCTGCTGCATCTCTGGCTGGGTTGGTGAGGGACTAAGAGATGGGGTTCAGCAGAATAAGACGGCAGCCCAGGACCGAGTGACATTTTCCCTTGGCTGGGGACATGGCTCAGTGGGTAAGGGTGTACCACCAGGCCTGATCACCTGAGGTCAACACCTGGAGCATGGTGGAAGGAGAAACCCAATTGCTGCCATCTTATCTTCTGTCCACCTGTGCACTCTGGCCTGTGTGTCCCCACACCAAAATAAAATAAAATAAAATATAAAAAATAGAGAAAGAACCTTTTCCTTCGGGTAATTCTAATGACTACATTTACACTGACTGTTCTCTGAACTACTGCAGAACCCCTGTGGGGAAACATCTGTGGTGGAAGGGGTGCTTCTTCATTGTGAACCCATGCCGACAGTTATCAACATGAAAAACAAGACGCGGTCTTCAGGCCCGAGGGAAGCTGTATGGGTGAAGTATCCATGAGTCTTCACTGGTTTCCTAAATTTTCAAATCTATTTATTTTAAACTTAGATCAAATGTCTCATAACTCATATGAAATGGAAACCCAAGAACCTTAAGTTTCTTTTTGAGACAGGTATCTCAATGGGCTTCCCAAATAAGTAACTCCGGTGGTTCTAAGCCATTGTGGCAAGATACTGAAGCCCAGCCCACGGGAGAATTGATAGCATGGATGACCATAGCCAACAAGCCTTTCAGGGCATCTGGAATATGCCCATTACCTAGAAAGACATTGGAAAGAGGGTTCTTATCTTTAGTGATGATCACTTCTCCAACCTTCAATGGTGTTTGCTCTAGAGTTTGTCCACTCAAAAAGAAAAATCAGAGACCCTGGGGATGGGCAGTTTTAATTTAAACCTTCGTATTAGCAGAATACCCAGTGTCTAGAACGTCTGTCTGGTTTCCTGATGATAAAATAGCAGTGTTTACTTCATGGGTTTACACTGGAGATTGCACAAGAAAGTCCTCAGTAGTGAAAGAAGTGTCTGCACCCCTCCTCTGTTTAGTTACACAACCCATTTCTACCAGCCCAAGTGACACTCCCACAGGCAGTTCATAGGGGTGACTTTTGCTGAGGCCCGTACTGACCGCACTGCATCTGCCTGTGAGTTTAGAGTTTGAGTGGCTGGGACTTATGTGGAATAAGCAGTTCTCTGGCACTTTTTCAATAGTGGGTGAATGGTTTATACATTTCCTACGTTTTAGACAACTATTTCTGTGTAAGAAATCTCCGGTATTGTTATGATCTCCCTGTGGCAGTTGGGCGCTGCCCTAGATGCTACACAATAATAACTTAAAATATTTTTCATCCTCCAATCACATGTAGAGAAAGTACTAAAGCTTAAAAATAAAGAGAATTTGCATGCATTTGGGCTCATCATGAGCCTAGTATTGTGCCAACTCCTGTACTAGTGGTTTTTATCTCATCCTCACAAGAATTCCATGAATTAGGTAATGCCATTATCTTGATTTGTATAATTGCTTGACCTAGGACTCAACATGGCTTCCCAAACAGCTAGAGGACCATAGGGGGTATAACAGTGTTCTGTCAAAGTGGTAGTTCTGATTCCCCATCAAGAGCTAAAATGCAGTGGCTCTGTGTTATCTGTTCTCATTGGCAAAATTTTGTTATTGAGCTACAACAGTGGTTCTCAATGTGTGGGTCAAGACCCCTTTGGGTCACATATCAGATATTTACATTACTATTTATAACAGTAGCATAATTAAGGTTATGAAGTAGCAATGAAATAACTTTATGGTTGGGGATCATCACCACATGAGGGACTGTATTAATGGGTTGAACCATTAGGAAAGTTGGGAACCACTGGCCTACAACCAAATATACACAATATAACAGCGTGAGTACACATTAGAAACTTCACAGCCATTTGGTAGAGTGATTTTATATCTATTAAGTGTCATTTAAAAACTAACCAGGGATTGAATTTTTGCATAGTGTTTCATTGTATTATTAATTGTTAGGATAATCAATGGGAATTTTGTTACATGGCTGGTTGCAGATGGAAACAACAACAATCACCTTGATCCTTCACAAGCAATAATGTGAAAGTGGCACTCTAACCCAGACCTTAACGAAATGACAAGGTGTCTAGAGGAAGTGTTGATATTGATAACTTGAAGAGTTAGTGATAACTGAGCACTTTCTAGCTAATAGTCCTATAAGAATTGTGTGGTAGCTTCACAACAACCCTGGAACATCATAGAGTGTTTGCTGTGCATGCCTTTATCTTATTGAGTTTCAAATATTGCTGCCAAAGGCCCACTTTTCCCAGCATTCCCAGCATTCCTAGCTTTATGCTTTATGGCGAGTTAGACCCATCCCAGCCAATGCTCTTGCATGCATTTGCATGCGCATATGCAAAGCTAGAGAGGCATCATAGTTCCTCACCACCCAAGAAAAGGGGGGACCGTGCTGTCTTACTTCTTATCTACAGGTCTGTATTTAGAGAGTATTTTACTGGGAGTCTGGGAATTGCTGCCTGGCCTCAGGGCAGAACCTTTCACTAGCAAGCACAGCCTTTGACGGCCACTGACCTCTGCTCCTGGGATGAATGAAAATGTTTGGCAATGTGTTTGAAAAACGCTGATTAAATGGGTTCTATCACTTGGGTATTTCCTGGATGTCAGTGTGTTTATTTTACAAGATGTGATTGAACTGGTATGAACTTTATAACAAGTCAGGGCCAGTAGGCTGAAAATAGATTATTGCTAAAAGTACATTATTTTGATTAAACATATGGTAGGCCATGTACTGTAGGAAGAGGTGGTATAAATTCTCTAGGGCTGATTTTGCATTGAGTGGCTTCTGAAAAAAACTACTTATTATTTGATGGTAGTTTTATAGACCCTCTTCAGATGTCTATTAGATTAGATAGACACTATTTAGTTTTGGAAAGACTTGACCACATGGCCCCTCCTATGCTGAATGTATCTGGGAGTATTCCAAAGCAGAGTTTACTCTTCAAAACACAAGGTGCCGTGAACTGAGAGAGAGAAACAAAGATCACTGACTGGACATAGAAGCACAAAACAGCTGAGTTACATTCAGGTATGTTCCATTAAACTCGGGCATAAAGGGGACATGGACCATGTGCTCAGTTCTCCGTGGACATTACCACAGTGGTAATGTTTCTGCCCTCTACATGTTAAGCATGGGTGTGCATTGTCTCCATGGCAACTCCCCTGTTTGAATAACCATCATTAAGAACCACATGAAGCGTTTACTGTTGAAGGGGATTTTCTGCCACGCTTTTTCATTCCCACTGGTTTTGTTTTTCTATTTAATCTTCTCATAGCTGAATTTTCCTTTCTCCATCTTATTTTAACCTAGCCCATCTTCTTTATGAGGCACATAAATAAAGGGCACGTCTTCTTTGACTGTCATTTGTTGGTTTCAAAATGCGCTTGTCATAGGGATGAGTGTTTTGTTGGTACTTCCCTAAGTAAGCACATTATGGCTCTATATTAAATGCTGGCTTTTTCTTTTTATAGTGGGGCCATGCTAATAGATTCTGTGACCATCTAGTGTCTGTGACTAAAATAGCTCTTGCTGTATTTTTCCCCACTTTCAAAACATTCACCCTAAGGTAATATGGTGCTCCAAAATAATGCAAATCCTGAACAAGACAGATAAAAACCAGAATTGTGTGTGTGTGTGTGTATGTGTGTGTCTGTGTCTATTTATACATACATGTGCTAGTGCGTGTACAAGTATGTATGTGGAGACCAGAGGACAACCTTGAACAAAAGTAGGGAACCCTCTCCTTTGTTTATGAAGACAATGTCTTCATCTGGAACTCACTGAATAGGATGGGCTGGCTAGCCATCTGACTCATCTGCCTGGCTTCACGGCCCCAGAACTGGACTACAGGAGGGAGCCACCAGGCCTGGTTTTTTTGTTGTTGTTGTGTTTTTGGTTTTGGTTTATTTTATTTATTTATTTATTTGTATTTGGGATAAAACACGGGACCCATGCTTGAACAATAAGCATTTAACCAACTGGGCAATTTCCCTAGCCATAAAAATTGTATTTTTCAAAACACTATTGTAGAGGGGTGTGGTAGCACAGGTCTTCAACTCAGCACTCTGGAGGCAGAGGCAGGTGGATCTCAGTGAGTGATCTATATAGTGAGTTCCAGGCCAGCCAGCCGGCCAGCCAGCCAGCCAGCCAGCGCTACACAGTGAGACCTTATCTCTAAAACTAAACCAAACAAAACCCGGAAATGCTATTTTCTCTAATTGGTCTTCCAGGTGCTCCTAAATGTCTAAGCAATGGGATCATCTTTCCTCCTGCCTTATCTGTGTAAATCTGGCCTCTGTGAGGAAGCCTGGATTCCCACCTGGCTGAAAAGAGACTTCTCTTTCTCTTGCATCATTTCCCTAACATACAATACAGCAACTGAGCTCACCAGTAAGCATATTCATAGAGCAAGCAAGAGTGTCAAAACAGCTGATGTTAAAACGTATGTGTCTAAACGGACTCTGAAGGCTATATTTACATATTTATGCAGATATAGATAGATACAGTTATAAGCATCAATAACAATAAGAAGAGAAGGCCATAAATTTGAAGGATGTGGAAACATTGAAAGAAGGGAATGGAGGGAAGTGATGTAATTATATTTTAATTTTAAAAAATTGATGTGAAAATCAAATACCAGATTATACTACCTTGAAAGATACGGATACTGGTGGCTACTTAAAAATTGTGAAATCACTTTCAGAGACGTTTTCTCGCTGAAATCTTTTTGCCTCTGAGAAAAGCAAGCCGCAGCTGACAAACCCTTGATGCTCCGTGGGATTCTCGATTCTTCTCTCATGGGTAACAAGAGCTCTGAGGTGGCAAACCCAGGTTCCACCCTCAGAACACTGAGAGTCTTGGAGGAAGTCTCAAATGGCAAAGCTCTACATCAGTGCGTGATATCAGGCAAGGGGAAGCCATGGTCGGTGGTGCCTTCCCAAAGCTGGGAGTGTCTGCCAGGACCGGCTGGAGGAAGCTCCTCTTCCGGGTGCTAGGGAGATTGAAAGGAGGAGTCAGAATCCAGGAAGAGAAAGTGACCTGGGTGCAAATCATAGCTGCATGTGGCTGGCTCACCATGCTGTATGGCTATAGAGGGAAATCTCCTGCTTCTGCCCAAATGGGAACAAAGGTCAGAGGGAAGGATGGGAGTCAGGAGCACAGGAAGATTCGCTTAGCTGTGCCCCACCTTACCTGCAGAGACTGCATCATCGTGAGACCCGCAGTGGGCGCCTGCTCTACTTATACGCTGATTGACGATGGTGCTCTGGGGAACGCAATGAAGTAACACAAGGGGAACTACGTGATTAACGGCAGGTAGTTTTCATACAGCACAGATGTGTTCACAAAGGGAGTTCACATCCTGGGGTGGATGGTGCAGGATGGAGCAAGGCTAAAAATCATAAAATGCAAAACTGTGGATAATTGGAGATGACTAGAGTTCAACCAGTCCTGTGTGACTTTCTGCCATAGGTGTGCACATGTATGCCTGTGTGTGTATGCGTGCGTGCACAAATATATGTGCGGATGCATGTGAACATCAGAAGTATACCTTGGAAGTCATTCCTCAGTCACTATCTGCCTTACTCCTTGAGACAGTTCTTTTCCCCACTGGGACATGGGGCTCCCCAGCTTGACTAGGTTAGCTGGCTAGGAAGCCCTTGGGATCCTCCTGTCTCCCATCTAATACTGGGATTACAAGTGTGTATCACCACACCAGCTGGGTGGTGCTGGGGATTGAACTCGGGTCCTTGTGCTTGTGTGGCAGTCTTTTGCTAGTGAATCTATCTCCCTAGTGCTGGGATTTTTTTTAAAACACATTCATGAAAATATTGGTTTGGGGAGCCAGCAATTTGGCTCAGCAGGTAAAGGTACTTGCTGCCAAACCTGGCAACCTAAATTCAATCCCTAGTAACCACATGGTGGAAGGAAAGAACCAGCATCTCCAAACTGTCAACTGACCTCCCTGTGTGCACTGTGACATGAGTGGGCACAGACACAGACATGTACAATAAATAGACAGATTTTTTTAAATTATTGATTTTTGAAAACAACACTAAAATATATACCCTCCCAACCTAAAAACTGTTTTGGGTACAATGCTAGATAGATAGATAGATAGATAGATAGATAGATAGATAGATAGATAGATAGATAGATAGATAGATATAGATAGATGGATAGATAGACAGATAGATGATAGATAGATAGATAGATAGATAGATAGATAGATAGATAGATAGATAGATAGATAGACAGATAGAGACAGAGAGATAGAGAGACATAGAGATATATAGTGATGGACTAGGAAGTGGTGTCTAACATCTCACTTGCTCAGTTAGAAAGACATGCTGACCTAGCCAAAGCGGAGGACTGAGCAGAAAATTTGCATCAAGGGTTTGCTTTTCTCCAAGGGAAAAAAAAATACATCACAACTAAAAATAATCATCTTTGTGTGGTGAATTGCTTCCTTGTCTGACACACTGCTGAAGGGAGACTCATATAAGTACCTTTTGGGGGCTCAACATCGAGTCAATAGGACATAATTGAGTCGAACGCCTCCCCTAAACATGACAAGATGGCCACAATTATAATGATGTGCATTGTTGGATAACGAGCCAATTGTGGGTACTATGAGTCACTCGGGACTCGATTCATTTACATGCGATAAAAATTACAGCATAGTAGTGAAATAGAAGGAGCCAACCCTGTAGTCATCTTTCCTCAGTGAGTAAGCTTTTGTGTAGATCTCTTGAGACAGGAAGATCCTAACCAATGCACATAAAAACCCATCACAGAGGAATTGAAATGATCTTAAGAAAGAAGATACTGATGAAAATCTTGGCCATCTGCAGCCTGAAAACACGGTGGCATCCAGCTTGCTGGCACATGGAGAAGAACTTGCTTCCGTATTCCCTTGACGAAGCTGACACTTACCGGGAACTTACTGTGAGTGCAGGATTTGGTCCAAGTCTTTAATGCATCGAATTCTTTTAATTCCCACAGTTATACTGATGTGTTGATGTGCTCTATTATTGTTCATTTCTGTCTGCCAGTGAGGAAACTGCCCCAAAAATGAGTTAAATAACTACCCAAAGGTCTTGCTATAAATGATAGACACTAGACTTAGACCCAGGCATTAGGACCTAGGAGCTTGTTCACACACCACACTTCAGTGTGGCATTGAACCTGGACCTAGACTTACATCCAGTGAAACCCAGAGATCCTTCTGTTCCGAGTCCTGCCACCCCCACAGCTCTGGAGTTAAAGGCACATGCCTTTTTTAATTTGTGTTTTTAATATGTGTTCTGAGACTATAAACTCAAGTCCTTATGCTTGCTTAACAAGAACTCTTACCTGCTGAGCTGTCTTTCCATCCTAGGAACTAACCCTGATGTACAGAGTCAGTTCTTTTCCAAGTCTTCCTAATTTTCCAAAATGGATCCTCTTGGTATCACAGTATCCTGACCATTAAAGAAGATGTAAGGACTTTCTTTTCCCTCCAAAGTTGGAATACAAATATCCAAGTTTTATATAAACTTTCAGACGGAATGCAAGGGTTTTCCCCACAGCCATCTTCAGTTCTCTTGACCCATGGCTGAAGGTCACCCTCGTCCTTTATGAGGGAGACTTTGCGGAAAGGGGAGGAACAGATTCAACAGGTATTTTATTTAGAGTTAAAAGACTGCATGTGAAGTCTCCAAAACTCTGCCTTAGAGAAATAGACACTTTATCAGTCCGGGGACTGGATGGCCAGTACCTACCATTATCAGTAATCAGTATTTATTATGCATTTACTACTATAGACAGAACACTGTGTGATTCCAGGAAACACACACTGACACACACACACACACACCACATACACACGGACACACACATACACACAGGCATCACACACACACACACACACACACACACACACACATACACACTCACACACACTTAAGCATGCACATCTTGCTTTCAAGAGTTTTACAATCTTATTGAAAAAAAAAAACAACTGGACAAAAACGTGAGGAATACTACGTGATGCTAACGATTGACAGTATGACCTGTGAAGTCGTAGACAGTGACACAAACAGGGGTCCTCTGCCTTCCTCTCAACTGCACTTCCGATGCGTGGCCTCAGAGCCCAGACAGGTGTGTGTTTCTGTCTAATCATCCCCGTGATTGTCAGACCTCCGGACGTCAATCTCTTTCAAACGTTGTTCGGCTTTGGCTTGAAGGCTCAAGAAGGCCTCACTTGAGACTCACCCCACCGTTAAGCCAAGTCTCATATCTTCTATTTGTCCATCCATCTTCTAACACTTGGGGGCCTTGCAAAGCAAATCTATATTTTCTTCTTGATGTCATCATTTCAAATTCTGGCTTAGGATTCTTTGGTCCAGAGCATGTTTGTCTTTCTTATAAAAATAGAATTAAAAACAAACAAACAAACAAACAAACAAAAACAAAACAAAAAACCCTCTTTGTGAGTTTTTTCTCAACCCTCCTTTCTGTTTCGTTTATAAACAGTGGTGACAGGAATTGAACATAATATTTAACCATCCCAGAGAAAATATATCTCAGCTTTTCTTAGAAAATATCCTTCTGTTAATGGATTCCCATTAACTATTTTATTTGGAACAAAATGCAGTTGGCTGATACAATCCTGCAGATACCTAGGCATTTTCATGTGCTGCTGGGAAGCTGGGTTTTTCTCATCCTAGTTTCAAGCAGCTGCTTTGGGGCCCAAAATCATCATTCTTTAATTTATCCCTTTAAATTTTATCTTGTTTTATATGGCCCAGGCTTCAACCTATAAAATGATTTTGGTCACTGAACCTGATCCAAAGAGACCCCGAGAAAAGGGAGAAATAGAAGAGTAAAATTATGCACAGCTGGAAATGAGATCAGAATTTTAACATTCCCTGAAAGACACAGTATTACAAAACAGGGAAACAGCCCTCCTCGGTCACGGTACCTAATGGGTGGGGTTTCCTGGTTAACTAATTTGTTTAGGCCTTGAGGAGGGAATGGTGATGCTGAGACCATTAATACTGATTCCAT
The DNA here is from genome assembly GCF_049852395.1 of Peromyscus maniculatus bairdii. Taxonomy (NCBI): domain Eukaryota; kingdom Metazoa; phylum Chordata; class Mammalia; order Rodentia; family Cricetidae; genus Peromyscus; species Peromyscus maniculatus. Next base: position 54,081,022 of record NC_134867.1, on the reverse strand, counting down.
CGCAGCCTTCCCAGCATCTTATCATAAAGACGGAGTGAAGCATTTCTGAATGTGGCTGGTGTGAGAAGCAGTTGGGGCTGAGAACTGGGCACTTGGCTGGCGCTGCTCTGCTCCACTCTGGATACTGCAGCGTTCTCAGACAGACACTGTAAAGTCCTAGTTTGGAGCAGGTACAAGCTTCTTTGAAAAGAAGGGACCAGCTTCTTCTGTTTCCTTTTCCTCAAGAGTTAAGGAGAGGGAGGAAAGGAACCGGCTCACCCATATTCAAAAGTATCTGAGAATTGTGCTTCCTCTAACGTAATGCTTTCATGTCTTATCTATGACATTAAAATTTGTTTTGCTTAAAAACTGAAACTGATTGAGGTCTGGAAGATAAAAATTATTGGAGCCACACAGCTTTTGCTTCTGTAGATACTGATAAACCCCAGCCAGATTCCCAGCACCACTGTTTTCAGGTATGGGCCATGGGGACGTTCTGCATTTTAGGCATGGTTGCCATGGCATTTGACTCTGTTTCCCACGTCTCTGAAAATTTCATTGTTGATCCCCTTACCTATTTCATTGCCATTCTGCACTATCAAAATTATCCTAATTACAGGGTCTGGAGAGATTGCTCAATAGTTAAGGCAACACTTGCTGCTCTTGTAGAAGACCAGAACAGTGGCTCACAACCATCTGTAGCTCTACTTCTGGGGGATCTAACGCCCTCTTCTGGCCTCTGTAGGTGCTGAGAATGCACATGGTACACAGACATACAGGCAGGCAAACACCCATAATCATAAAATAAATTTTTTTTCATTATCATAGTATTACATTGATAGGTGGGACTAGCACTCCTATATATTGTTACTTCCAGAAGTGTGTCTGACTCTTACTTTGCCCTTTGTTATTTTTTTTAATTAATGTCTTTTTAATCCTTTTGTTATGTTCCAAGAGTGGTACAACTATTTTTATTATACACACAGCGAACTTATAAAATGATTTGATGACAATGAACATTTAAAAGACCTTTGATGCTATTGTCTGAGGAATTAGCCAGTCTCAGAGCAGATGGAGACTCCTTATAGTTGTTCCATCGAGCTGTTACACAGTTTTTTAGACATAGTACTTTTAGAAAGTTTGCTATTTGAATTCTGCCTTTCAAAATATGTTCTGGCTGTTGGTCCTAGTGTTTTAGAAATAAGCTGGTTTTTGCAGGACGGAATCTTGGTCTGTCTGTGATGAAATGTCCGGTCAATCCTTGGGAATTGCTTTGTAGGCAACCACGTCGCTTAGAAACCAGCAGATACACGCTTCCCTCTCCCATTGTGCTCACTTTTTCTTGCATAATTGAATTGGCTGTCTAGGAAATTCATCACTTCGAATGTTGGGTGTAAAAGGCCTCACTGTCCCTTCCCTGTCATTAATAGGACCGTGTGTAAATGTCACCAGCTTAACAGATATCTATACCTGCCTCCTACACACCACACATTGCTACAACATTGAAAAGAAAGGCAGAAAGCGATTCCCTGTCCTCATTCAATTTACTTTCTAGGTGGTTAGAAAAAGATGTGCAGACCTTGTAGGAATCCGGTGATGATGCCTAGTAGAGAGAAAAGTTAATGGGAAAAGATGGTGCTTCATATTAGAAGCAGAATGAGCTGTAACTGTACATAAAACAGTCACGGAATGTTCTGTGGAGAATGTGGCATTTGAGTCAAGACATGAGAGGGTCGGCCCCAAGGATGGAACAAGTCTAAAGGCTCGGACACACATGTGGGCACCAGACATGGCTGGAGAGTAGCCAAGGAAGTCAGGGATTTGATCAGAGTCCGTGATGAGGAGGGAGATGCAGCAATCAAAGAAATGTTGGAGGCAAGAAGTTCGGCCCCACTCTTGAGAGTAATGAGAAGCTGCCGGAGATTTTTGAGCAGGGTCCAACGGAAAACTCTTTGCCAAAATGATTGGTCTGTGTTTTAAAAGAAAAACTAGCTGCTGTGTCAGGAGTAAATGGAGGGAATGGGAAGAGCCGCCGGGAGATAGAGGCAGAGGGAGAACAGAGGAGACCAGTTAACAGGCCTCACACTTGCTGGTCTGCTGATGTGGAGCCTGGGTAGAATAGAGGGGCCTTGGAGGAATATGGAATGTTGGACTGAATGTTTGGAATGTTGGGATATTTCACTTAACTGAGATTAAGAAAACTGGGAGAAATAAAGTTTGGGGAAAAGACAATAGTCAGATTAAGACGTGTTGTATTTGAGGTGCTAAATTGAGAAAGCCATGGGGAGATGTCAACTAGGTGGGATTGAGGGCCCCAGATTCTGAAAGGAAAAAAAAATCTCAATTGGGCATTGTATTTTGAGGATTATAAAAATTCTTCAAGAAGTAGATTCACTTTTTAAAGAATCGAGGATTTAAGGAATAAATACCTAACAAACAAACAAACAAATTGCAGAATTGTTCTAAGGACAGATCACTAATTTTGAAAGTGGAGGAGATGGAAAGAAAACCCCAGTGTTGGCCTGGAAGACATGAGTGAGATAGAACACAGGTGAGGTAATGCCCAGGAAAGCGAGCAAGGACAGTGCTTACAAGAACCATCAGTGTCTGCCTTACTCACTGCAGCTGCTTGTGGTGATATTGTGCCCCCAATATATTGTAAACTCCAATAAACTTATCTGGGGGTCAGAGAACAGAACAGCCACTATATTAAACATAGATTTAGGCAATGGTAGCACACGCCTTTATTCCTAGCATTCCGGAGGCAGAGATCCATCTGGATCTCTGTGAGTTCAAAACCACACTGGAAACAGCCAGGCATGGTGACACATGCCTTTAATCCCAGGAAGTGATGGCAGGAAGCAGAAAGGTATATAAGGCGTGAGGACCAGAAACTCGAGCCCCTTTAAGCTTTTAGGCTTTTGAGGAGCAGTACAGCTGAGATCCATTCAGATGAGGACACAGAGGCTTTCAGTTTGAGGAAACAATATCAGCTGAGGAATGGTGAGGTGATGTTGGATTGTTCTGTTTCTCTGATCATTCAGTGTTCACCCCAAATCCTTGCTCCTGAGTTTTTATCAATAAGACCTTTTAAGATTTGTGCTACATGGCCGGGCGGTGGTGGTGCACACCTTTAATCCCAGCACTCGGGAGGCAGAGCCAGGCGGATCTCTGTGAGTTCAAGGCCAGCCTGGGCTACCAAGTGAGTCCCAGGAAAGGCACAAAGCTACACAGAGAAACCCTGTCTCGAAAAACCAAAAAAAAAAAAAAACAAAAAACAAACAAACAAACAAAAAAAAAAAAACAAAGATTCGTGCTACAGCTGCTATAACAAACTTCCATGGGCTGGTTGTTTTATCAACAAGGGAGGTGTGTTTATTGTGGTTTCACAAGCTGGGAATCAGAGTCTGGGGTCCAGCATTGCCAGATTCTGATCAACTGCTGACTTCTCTTCACATCCACCCAGGGAGGAAGGCAGGAGAGTACCCTGGGGTCTGTTGTATAAAGGTAGTAATTATACTCACATGGACTCCATCCTCCTCACTCTGGTTACCTCCCCTAAAAAGTCTTACCTTTTAGTACCATCACACTAGGAAACAGGACAGGAATTCAATGTACGGATTTGGGGATGATAAGTTCAGTCCATTTTAATGCCAATTGCTACCAATAGGCCTGTTGCATCTTAATTTATTCCATCACTATAACAGAAGACCTGGAGCCCAGCAATGTATAAAGAAAAGTTTGCTTTGGGCCTTGCAGTTCCAGAGTCAGGGAACTTAGAAGAGAGGGTACCAACATCAGCTTAGTTTCTGGTGCAGGCCGCATGCTAAAGTCTACACAGGGCAGAAAACAGACAGCAAGCAGACATGCATGAAAGATTGGACCAGGGCAAGCTGATGTAAAATAACCCACTCGTGTGATGAGTTTAGTCTCATCAGAAGTTCATTAATGCTTTCACAAGGGCACATCCACCGTGACCCCATTGCCTGTGAGGGCTTTTACCCCCCCCCCCCCCCCCCACTGCCAGTACATTGAGGAGTTAAACTTCAGTGTGAGTCTTACTGAGACAATCTGACATTCAACCCACCACAGTTTAGTGAACAAGGAACAAAATGACTCTTGGATGAAAAGATATGGAGATATTTGTGATGTATACAAGATCAGTGTCCACAGGAGGGAAGGGCTGTGTCCCCTTTTCCTAATTTATATAGCTTTAAATGTAATTCTGATTCTTTCTAAACAGGGAAACCTAGGGGCTCTATCTTAGCCAATCATTAAGTCTGGTGTCATATTTTTACCAGTTGCAATTGTTAACAGGGCATGGCTCCTTCCTCTGACTTTGTTTCCTTCTGACAGCAGGCTTAAGTAATAGAGTGAATCTGTCAGAAACAATCCCCACCCCTGAATTTTTGTTTAGCTGAATATAAAATTGCTGAGTGTCCATTCTTTCTCAGCATAAGGAAAGCGTTATTTTCCTCCCCATCACCATGCTTGTTAACAGCTTACTGTCAATCAGAATGTTATTTCTCTGTTATTAATTCCACATTCACCCCTTCACTTTGTAAGTCTGTGTTTTACTATATGTGTAAGTGTGGGTTTATTTTTACTTTATTCATCCTGCTCAGCATGTGGTGTGCTCTTTCACTGTGAGTTTTTGTTTTGTTTTCTTCTGAAAAGTTCCCAGCCAACCCCCCCTTAAAATACCACTCCACTGACAATCTGTTAATTCTTTCTTCAGGCTAAAAATATTGTTGCTTGTGTGCTGGGACCTCCGTGTTTCCCCTCTGCTTATGTCCATTCTCTTATGCTTCAATCTTTTGTTTTTGTCTTCACTGCATTCTCTATCTATTCCTTGACACTATAACTTAATTCTTCTGGAGTTTTTTTTTTAATATTGTTTTGGATTTATTTATTTTATGTGCATGCGTATTCTGGCTGCATGTGAATACGTGTTCCATATGTGTGCAGTGCCTGCAGGGTCCAGAAGAGGGCATCAGATCTCCTGGAACTGGAGATACAAGCTGTTTGCAAGTCCCCTTGTGGGTACTGGGAACTGATCTCTGGGTCCCCTCTGCAAGAGCAACTGGTGGTCCTAAGCACTGAGCTATCTCTCTGGCTCCTGGGGAGTGTTTGAAGAAGAGGGCATTCCAATGTTCTGGGTTTTCCATTTCTGATTCATTGTGTCTAATCTTGTTTCCCTTCGCTTGCCTTTTTTGGCAGTCTTTCACACCTTGTGTCTTCTGTCTCCCTTCAGCCAGCTGGGTTCTGAAGCAGCTGAAATGAGAAAACGGCAGCAGTCCCAAAATGAAGGAACCCAGGCTGTGTCTCCAGCACCCGGAAACCAGAGGCCCAACAACACCTGCTGCTTCTGCTGGTGCTGCTGCTGTAGCTGCTCCTGGTAGGTCCATACTAGACCCTATACTAGTGGAAGCATATGTACCAAAGCTTTGTCTCACAGAAACCTGCCAACCTGTTCTCCTTGCCCATGGTGTAGGTAGAAATCTCTGAAGACCGTCATGTGATGTAAGATGCATATCCCATAAGCAAAATTAGCTCCCTCAGTGCTGACATTTAAAATGTTGGTAAAGAATGGGAAATTTCTTTAATGTCATGGTTTCTTCCATGTATGCTTCTTATGGATATGGATAAAAATAATAAGGTCATAATTGTGAGGTTACCTATCTACAAGCAACAGTGACAGGATGGTTCAAGAGCCAGGAATATTAAGGGAGTGTCCAAAACTATTGCACCCAGTGTTAAGTTTAGTGTTCTGTTTTGTTTTTTATTACGTTTCCTCACAGGGGTTGGTTGCATCTGGTGGTATAATCAGAGCACTGTGAGTCAGAGTGGTGGCCTTAGCCACAGCCCTCTTGCCAGCAAAGCCATGGAGTGAAGAGGGAAGGACTTAGGACCACAAATCTGAAAGATCAGACACTATGCTTGGAAGGAAGATCAAGTCAGTCCACTAAAATCTCTGAAATTAGAGCCACAGAGTATTGTTTTTGTTGCAGTTTAACCACTGACATGCTGCAGGATAGCTGTTTATTCTTTTCTTCCCCCCTCAAACCATAAAAAGAAAGACAAGCTGGTCTCCAAGGTTTCGGTCTTATGCTAGATGTCCATTCTTCAGGTCTCTTTCCAGGTCCAGATTCACAAAGTGTACTAAATGTGAAAATCAGTCAATTCAAAATCTGTGAGAGTTACATGGATTAGATAGCTCAAGACAAGACTATATTTACTGGAACTTCCCATTGAACCCTAAGCTTGGGGGTTCTTTCAAGACCCAGTTTTATAAGTAGAACTACCAGCGTAGCCATGGCTACTAGGTCTCCCTGGCCTGTTTCAAAACCTAACAGAAGGCCCAAGTGGTCAAGTCATCTTCTGCATGGCCTCCATGTTTTTCCAGTGTCCATTGAGGTTGCTCTTTTGATATGGTCCAGCTTCACTGTGGCCAAGGCAGAGGATGGAAGCGTGTCCTCACAGTGAGTTGATGGTCTCCCTTGACGATGAAAAAGCTGCAGCTGATCACGAAAAGTGCAGGCCCAGGAAGCCGCACATATTGTAGTCATCAGGAAGGCTCAGGGAGGCTCAGACTGGTTCTTTTTATAAGTATAAAATTTGCTTTCTAAATGACGATTCTCTGTTAGGGAAAGTCATACATGATTAATTTGCATTCAATTTCAGATGAAGGAAGGAGAGTTCTAGATGGGGTTGCTATCTCTGTCATAGTTAAGAGGTTTTCTGTTGTTGTTGTTTTTTCTCATCACCCCTACAGAGAATATTGAGCACAATTCTTAACCCATGAAAGGACCTAGTGAGACAGTATGGGAGTTCCTTAGGCAGACTGCCAGGGATCAAATTGTGTTCTTATTTGTTAGCAACTGTGTAACCAATAATAAACTAGTTCATCTTTCTGGTCCTCACAAGCCTCATCTGTCAAACAACTAATGTGAACCCATATCTCATAAGGCTATAAAATTAAATGAGATGTTACGTGCGGTGTGCTAGCAGGAGCCTATGACACAGAGCGAGCATTTGATATGATTTAGCTCCCCGGGCAGTGGAAAATGGCCTACTGGAATAATAGAATCCACTCAAAGAGTGTAGTGCAAAATTAAAAAAAAAAAACAAAACAGCATGAGATGGTTCAGCAGGCAAGAGGACTTGCCATGTGAGCCTCGTGACCTGAGTTTGATCCCTGGGACCAACACACTGAAAGCAGAGCGGCATCCCCGGACGGTTGTCACCTGGCTCCACACACCTGCCGCAGCACACTCATGCCTGCACACACACACGAGCATGCACACACATGTCACATATACACACAACGATGGCAAAAGTTTAGAAGCAGCATGAAGGTGCAGCACAGAAACTAGCCTAGAAAACAAAACTATTTTATCCTAAATTCTGTATAAACACCGGAATCCGGTTACGTGGCATTAAAGATGGACTTCAGTTTCTCATTTGCCCTTTGATGTGTTCCTGAGATAAGTTATTGTTTAATTTGCCTGGTAAAATTTAGTTTTCAATTTTTTATTTGTTTTTATGTTTCTGGGTATTTTGCCTGCATGTACGTCTATGTGCCACGTGCCTCACCGGTGGCCAGAAAGACCAGAAAAGGGCGTCCAATCTCCAAGGATTGGAGTTACAGATGGTTCTGAGCTGCCCACTCCCTGTGGGTGCTGGGAGTCGAACCCAGCTCACCTGGAAGAGCGGCCAGTGCTCTTTACCACCGAGTCACCTCTCCAGCCCCCAGTTCTTCATCATTTTCAAAATTAAAACACTCTACGATACTCTTAAAGTTGGATTGTATGCTGTTAGATGACTAATAAATACAGACATTTGCCATTTTAACAACAGGGATATATTCTGAAAACCATAAGTAGGGCCATTTCATCCTTTTGACAGCATCTTAGGTTGGACCTAAGCAAACCTAGATCATGCAGGCCAACCACTCCATGTGGCTCCTTGAGGACTCAGGAGGCAGGAGATGGATGCTCTCGTGTAGGTTCCTTGGACTATTTTTTATGAGTGATATTATTTTTATTTTATTTTATTCTTCTATACGGGTGTTTTGTCTGTGTGTGTGTGTCTGTGTACCGCATGCATGCAGTGCCTACAGAAGCCAGAAGAGGGCATCAGATCCCCTTGGACTAGAGTTATAGACCAGTGTGAGCCACACCATGTGGGTGCTGGGAACTGAACATGGATCCGCCAAAGAATAGCCAGTGCTCTTAACTCCTGAGCCACCTCCCCAGCCCTGTGACATTATATGTATTGGTGCACTCTACCAACAAAAAGTACAATAAACACAAAAACGGGTAACAACATAGTTATTCATTAGCGAGTGTATACTGCACATAGCTACATGTGCTGTGTGCTCATGTGACCTGCAGGATAGGTGACTGCCTAAACCAGCATCATTGCAAACAAGTGAGTCATGTATTGCCCCACAACACAACAGTGGTGAAGCTGTCACTAAGAGAGGGAATTTTAAGCTCAATTATAATCCAGGACCACTGTTACTTATGATCTGTCACTGATGGCAACATTTTTATGTAGTATGCAACTATACTCTGGGAGTTTTGATTCTGTTGCCTCCTAGACATCTTTGTGACTATATGCATTGAATCATCAAACACCCCAACTCGTTTGTAAGCATCAGACTGTCCCAAAACACAGACTAAAGATCATGAACAAAGTAGCCTTTAGAAGCTGCGTCAGCCTTCAACACCCTTTGAGTAACAATATTTTAGACACCCCCGAAAGGCATGATGCCTTTCTTGCCTGGGTGCTCTGTTAGCTAGTCTGAAACTGCTATCAGCAGTGGATCATGATTGCCTAAGGAACTTAAAATTATAGTCTACATTTAACAAGGCACAAACATGATAGCTAGCTTCTCTTCTCATATGAAATTTTGTTTTTATTCATTGTACATAATGAAAGATTCCATGAAGGTGTTCTCATGTTAAGTGTACCATGTACCTTGAGTATATTCATTCTCTCGCCTTCCCTTTTCTCACCCCCCGCCCCGCCCTTCTCCTATTCATTCACCCAGATATAAGCAGTTTGAGTTTTCAGGAAGCACAAAAATCCAATTGCCTTGCACTATGGATTTTAATTATAGTATTGTTTACATGATTTCAGATAAAAATATCCTTTACACATAAAGTTTTTAGAATTTCATTATTTTTGTGCTTTGAATTTAAAAAAGAAAATTGTAAGGTTTTTTTTTTTTGAGTGAGAAATACTTTTTAAAAAAAGAAAGAAATGTTCTTTAAATTTTCCAGGCTAGGTCAAAGGAGCAGAACAAACAGCACCATGAAAAAAAATGTAATTTAGAGCCTAAAAAGCGTTAGGAATCAAAACATGAAGCAGCTGTCCCCTTGGATGGGGGACTGCTGTTGTGTGACTGGCTTCACTTCCTTTTAAGGAAGTAAAGAGCTGAAAAAATAAATTTCTATGTCTAGGGATAAACGTAAATGCTTCACTATAGCTTCACATTATGGGCTTTTTAAACCATGTGGCATTTCTTTCAGATTACATTTCTCATCCACACTTCACTGACAGCCGTCATTCACGTAATAATTTCCTCCTCCTCATGAAATTATTAGCATTTCACTGTAGAAAGGGGTGCAGGGGACATTCCTGCTGGGTGTCCCTATGGTCTCCTCCAAGTCTAGAGTGCGGCGTACTTCGTGATGACTGCTAGGAACTGTGGCCTTGGGCAAGAGCCCCTTCCTTCCCTAACACAGTCTCTTTCTCTTGTTCCCTCGTGTCCTCCATTTCAAGAAGAAATGTGAAGAAAATGAGATTTATATCCTTTCACTGCCTTACACACGAGCCATGAATGCCCCAAGTACAGTGAACAAAATCCACATGTGTGCTGAGCCTTTTCTGCAGGAAAGAAAAGGGAACTTTGACAGCACCACTCACGCATCTGAAGGTTCAAGGTCCACCCTAACTTGCCTCTTCAGCTAGTAGCCTTCTGGCTGATTCTTTTTACTGAGGAATAATTTGAAACATATGCTGCTCCTCACCACCTGCTGTCAGTACAGTATGAAGTTTAGGAGCTGCTACAACACTCGTACCCAAGATGGCATATGTGCAAGTGTGCTGGAGACTAGAAACTTATGTATTCACAAACACAAAGGGCACAGAGAAGGTCAGAGGGTAAACCTGTCCAGTGTTTTTTTGAACTTAGCGCTAAGGTCCAAATGGTCTGTGTAACCTCTCATGATAGCAGAGACTGCATCAAAATAATCCAGGCTCCTTTTCCCCAGTATCACTGGGTGCCAATTGCCTCTTCAATGCCTGCCTGCTTTTAGTGGTGTTCACCAAGCAAGAAATATTAAAAATTAGAACTCAAGAGCTATGATCTACCTACCATTCCCCCATGGTGACATGACCTCTGTTTGATAATGAGTGATGGTCAGTGTCTTAGTGAGTGTTTCTGTTACTGTGATAAAACACTATGACCAAAAGCAACTTGGAGAGGAAACTGTATTTCATCTTATACATCTAGGTAAAAGCCCATCCCTGAGGGAAATAAGAGCAGGGACTCAAGAAAGGCAGGAACCTGGAGGCAGGAACTGAAGCAGAAACCATGGAGGGGTGCTGCTTACTGGCTTGCTCCTCGTGGCTTGCTTAGCCTGACTTCTTACGGCACCCAAGACCACCATCCCCGAAGTGACACCTCCCACAGTGCTCTGGATCCTCCCATGTCAATTATCAATCATGAAAAATGCACTACAGGTTTGCCAACAGGCCAGTCTGATCGGGGCATTTTCTCATTCAAGGTTTCCTCGTTCTAAATGGTTCTAGCTTGTGTCAAGTTGACATGAAACTGGCCGGCACAGTCAGGTCATGGCCATGGGGAACAAAGGACCCGGAGGATTCCTGACTGAATCCCTCCTGAGCTCTTGTTCCCAGCTTCTCCTAAAATCATTCTTCTCTGGCTATTTTATGAATTAGACACAGTATTGGGATTTGCAGATAAAATGCTCCCCGTAGTCTCGTGTATTTGAACATTGGGTCACTAGCTGATGGTGCTGTTTGGGGAGGCTGCATAACCTTGTTTTAAAGGTTTAATTAACACTTTAAACTCTTTTTAAAAGCATTACCTTTTGGTAAGGATGGCTGGCAGACATGGGCTATTTGGTGTGGACCTTTAAGGGCTATTACACACATGATTCATATCTCTCTCTCTCTCTCTCTCTCTCTCTCTCTCTCTCTCTCTCTCTCTCTCTCTCTCTCCTTCCTGCCTGTACTTATGAAGTGAACAGCCACTATAAGGTCCCATCTCCACAGAAGATGCTTCCCTGCTATGATGAATTAATGTCCCCTGAAACTATAGGTCAAAATAAGAAACAAAACTATCTTTACTAAAGAAAATGATGATGACAATATATGTTTTAGTTTCATAGGTTAGCAAGTCTACCTGCTATAAAGGTGGGATTAGATACCAGGCCTCTTAATATGCAGTGCATTGACTAGTCCCCATTAATATGGTACTTACAAACTTTTCATTACCAGGTTTGATATGAACCACTGATAAATACAACTTCCCCAGTCTAACTCACAATCTCGAATGCTACTTGGGGTATGGCTCATCAGATTTGGCCAGTGACACTAGATGCTTTACAGGAAAGATTGGTCACAGAATAAATTTAGTAAATTAACTAACTAGTCCTTTGAAACTAAAACTGTCTCTCTTTTAGAAGTATTAGTTCCCAGAATTCCTAGACCGTGGGATAGAGCTCACTAAGTAAATGCTGAGACCTTCATAAACATGCTTTTGGTTGTCCCGCCCTCCATTTTTAACAAGTACCACAGCCTCTGTAATTCAAAACAGTGCAAAAAGAATGTCCTATTTTATCCTCCGATGCTGTCACCCTTGAGCTCCCTGCCAATGGAAATACTAAGATGCATGCTTTCAAAGCCAAAGGATATTTTTTGAAAAGGAAAACAAGAATCCAAGTCTGTACCATGGTGAAGAAATTACTCCCTGAAAATACAGAGACTCCCAATATGCAAGCTGAATCATCTCATTAGAGACAATGGTGAATAAGTGTCTCCTGTGTACCTGTCGCCCTCAGAGAGCTGATTCATCTCGCATGGAGCATAACCTATTCCTGTGAAATCATTTGCTCTGCACACAGTTTCCAAAGCCCTTGCAACAGGATCATCATGAACATAGCTTGCACAGAGGTCTAGGCTTGATACGCCATCCCACAATGACATGGGGGATTTTCCTGAATAGCTCCTATCAGCTATGTGCAGTTTACCCAACCAAGAAACTAGCTACCAGAGGGTCATAGCTTTCACAGACCACAGACACCAGCCAGAGTGGGCATTAGGACTCTGGAACGTCTATAGACCATTCATTCATTAAATCGCAAGGTTACAATTGCTTAGGTATCCATTGTTGGCATCTGAATTTGTCCACCATGTTCTTCCTGTCTCCATGGTGACAAAGAACAAAGTCATTAGGCAATCCAGGCACCAGTACTTGGTTTTGATTACCAGATTATCCTTTTAAAGAGTTTGGTATTATAGTTGCTTTGGGTCACATATAAAACAGATTTGATAGGCCCCTGTCTACGGTGAAGCTGTCAGAATGAAAACTATGCTGACCTGTGTCCATCACAGATATATTCTCCCTACCCTTTTTTTGAAATTTCATTTACTTTAAAAAAAAAATATTTTTCTGTGGCTGAAGAGGCGGCTCCGTCATTTGAGAACACTTGTTGCTCTTGCTGAGGATCCTGCTTCAGCACCCAGCACCTACATGGCAGCTCACCACCATCCCTAACTCCAGTCCCAGAAGATCTGGCACTCTCTTCTGGCTTCTGTGGGCACCAGGCATACCTTCAGTGTAGTTATAAATATGTAGACAAAACAATCACATACATAAAATAAAAATTAATGAATCTTTGTAAGGACGAATACGTTCTAAGTTTCATATTGTGCAATTTAGATTTCCAACAGAAAGGAAAGAAATATAATAAAGTATCATGCAGAGCATATTCAGGAGAATAAAAGGGGCATGATGATGCAGTATGAGCAGATGAGAGGTGGTTGATTTGAGTCAGCTTGGGTAAGGGGAGAGCCACCTTGGGAGCTAAGACACCTGCTATATACTTAGTTAGTTCAGTGTAGAACAAAGAACTCAGCCTAGCAAACTCCTTGGGGATGGCAATAGTGATTTATGTGACATGGGTACCCTGAGGTGGGGACAGGCAGAGAGAGAGGTGTGTGCAGCAGGCAGTGCCATGGGAGGAGCTGGAGGGAGGTCAGATGGTATAGCATCAGAGGCTTCAGATGCCCTTCTCCATCACCACCTTGCCCTGAGGCATGTGTAGCCTTTGGGAAGCTCCTTAGAGGACCAGTGCTGGGGACCAGGGAGAGCAGCATGAAGAGGAGGGCCATTGAAGGCAGGGGGAAGAGGAGAGTAGATGGGACGTGGAAAGGTAGTCCCCTCTGAGGACAGCCTCAAGTGTGGCCCTCGAGTAAAGAAGCCGAGAATCCTAGACCAATAGGCTGGTGAGATGGCTTCGTGGGTAAAGGACACCTGCCACCAAGCCCGAGGCCCTGAGTTCAATCCCCAGGTGGTAGGAGAGAAGAACAAACGGCAGAGATACACACACGAGATGAATAAGCACGCAATGAAATTGTTTTGAAAGATGAATCTGTCAGATGAAAGAGGAGGAAGTTGTTTGGTCCAAAGATAAGACGATGCCTTCCACGATCTCTCTGGGTACCCATGCGTTCGTTGTGGTATGAACTGGAAACCTGTGGGGTAAAGTCGGCATTAATGGTGACAGTCTGGAAACCATCAGGATTCCGCATCCAGGAGAGGAGAGCCGTGACTGGCCAGTGTGCTGAGCAGTAGGTCACAGGCTGAAAGCTCAGGACAGACCTACCGTGAGAGAGCAGAGAAAGAATGAAGGAGCTGTTCACATGGCCCTAAGAGAAGATCACCTAAGAGGTCTCAAAAAGAACACACCAAGGCAGGTGTTACTAAGAGAGTGGTGTTTCACAAAGGCAGGAGGAAAGCTGTGGGTAACCCAGGGAAGTCCTATCCCATAAGGACCGCACAGCCTATTATGATCTGGCCGGTTAACAAGCTATTGGTGAACTTCGTGAGAACCAATTTTCTCCCTAAGATGCACAGGAAGAGTTGGACAGAAAAAAAAATCTGCTGACGGAGGAGGAAGGTGAACCCTCTTTAAATGTTCAGAGACTCTGCGACCCTTTGGAGGTCAAAGGTCAATGTGAGGGAAATTGGATTTCCATTTCTTACTCAAGTAAATGACTCCATGACGAAGACAACTGGAAACTCAGTCTTCACTAAAATTCCTCATTCTTTCTTCAGGGCCTACCTACCTAGCCTGCTTTCTTCATGCTTGAGGTATGGTTGACCTTTGCAATCTGCCTAATATTTTAAGGCATCATTCAAGTATTTTGCCTCCCTTCCTTGTTAGATAAAACATTGAATTTTGGTGAAAATAAGGTTTATATTCTAATTATCCTGCTGAAATGGTTCTGTGATAAATGCCATGACACCCATACTGGCTTAGTCCTGTTCCTTCTGTTGTGACAGTTTCCATCATCAATTCGGCACAGTCTAGAATCACTTGGGAGAATGTAAGGAATTACTTTAATTACATTAATTGGTGCAAGGACAGCCCACTGTGGGTGGCACATTTCCCTGGACGTGGGGTCCTGGACTGAATAAAAAGAAGAAAGCTAGCTAAAACACTTTCGTGCATTAATTCCTTGCTCTCCACACTTGACTGTGGATGTCCTGTGATAGTTAGGTGTTTCAAGTTCCTTCTGCCTTGACTTCCCCACAAGGGTAGACAGAGCTCCTTCCTGCCTTAGGTTGCTTTGGTAGGGACATTTTACTACAGCCACGGGAAAGGAAGCTAATACAGTTGCTGTGGTTAAAAAAAAAAATACCCTGATAAAAGCAACTTAGGACGGAATTTTTTATTTGGGCTCATAGTTCAACGTATGCTCCATTGTTGCAGGGAAGTCCCAGCAAGAGGGGCTTGAGGTAGCTGGTCCCATTGCAGTGGGAAGCGAAGGGAGAGTAATGCCGGTGCTCCAGTGCCTTTCTCCTTTTATTCACTGAGGATCCGAGCCTAGGGAATGGTGCTGCTTGCCTTAGAATGGATCTTCCCTTGTCAGTCAACCTAGTCAAGAGACTCTCTCACAAGCATGACCAGAGCTTGACCTAATCTCCATGATCCCTCACAGAGGATTGTCTTCTAGGTAATTCTAGATGGTGTGAAATTCATACTCAATATTAACTATCACATATATCTTTTTTATATCCATGTATGATATATGAACATACCTCTCATGGATGGCAGCATCTGTTGTTGTTTTTTTACTGTTTTTTTTTTATAAAACCGTATATATTACATACAGATAAGGAACCAGTCCAATTATTCACTCTTTAAGTGACAGTACAATGGTAGCCCCATGTGTCTCATCCTGTATAACAGCTGCCCTGTCACATTTTAAGAATAACACAAAAATCCTCAAGATAATTTTCCCTTGAATAAAACTGACTTTCAGGGCACAACATGAGATATGGGGAAGACTAGGATTGGACGGATCTGGTAGGTCCCTTTTGTCACATGTAAACGTGAAGCCCTTGGCAAGTCTCTTAATCCCTCTTAATTCTCCCTTAGTAAGATGTGATTAAGAACATAAACTAATCTGTGTGTGCACACACACGTTTGCATGTGTGTGAACCTGCTTGTATGCGAGTGTGCACACAACCATATATATATATATATATATATATATATATATATATATATATATATATATATATATATCCAGAGCTTAATCTCAGTTGTCATCCCTCAAGAGCCTTCTGCCTTGTTTGTTGAACTACAGCCTATCACTGCCACCTCGTGCTCAAAAATGAGGCTAGATTAGCAAGACAATGAGCCCCAGGGATTCCCCTGCCTCTGCCTCACCAGCACTGGGATTACAGCTGTTTACCACATCTTTACATGGATACTGGGACTGGAACTCAGGTCCCCAAGTTTGTATAGCAGGAGTTTTATTTCCCAGCCCTAATGTAGCTAGAAGAGGCTTTTAGGCTACAGTCTTCGCATGAATAATTCCTAACTGAAGTTATTCTGACCTCTCCACAAGTCTCAGTGTGCAAGGGGTTTAACTGGACATAGTGAGATTTGACCATTGTGTGCCTGCCAGTGTTCTTTCTCTTCAGCATATTGCCCCCAGTGGATATAACAGGCACCATTTCTGCATTCTCTATGACTGTACTTTTTCTCTTGGGTTCTCTGGTTAACTGAACTCTTCTTGAAGGGTGCACCACCCAGGCAGAAGACCCTCAGAGCATCAGAAATTCCATATACTGCACTTAAGTTCCCCTGCAGCTTAACATTGTTACCGTCGATCATACGTGACCCCAAAGATGTCCCTCACGTCCATTCTACAGAAAATCTTATGCACAGTAACTGGGAAGTCCCAGTCAAGGTATGAGTGGGAAGTTAATAAGTTGCCCCTGCCAACTATCAGACACATTTCTTACATGTGTTAGCATTGTAACCTTTGCCCCTGATGAAGCTAACAACAAGGATACTAATGGAATGGCATGCCTGAGCTCCAGTCTACCGAATACATTTAGAGTAGGATGATTACTCACACACCGTTTCCAAGATGGTGACTGCTCACTAAATGGGAGCTGATTTGGCCTTCTCAACCCAAGGGACTTGTGTTTCCACAAAAGCATCCACTAACTTACCCATACGTTGCAAAGAAAATGACCATGGTTGAAAGAGAAGCCTACAATGGTTTTCCAACCTCTCTGAGACTAGAAGACAAGCCCAATGGCTGGCTTGTAGCTTATATTATCATCTATATATTTGGCCCTGTAATTCTCTTCATTTTAAGGAAAAATGGAGATTTGCTCTTCATGCCAAATAAAAAACTTTGATCCTCTAATTGAATATCAGCTTACACAATAGATCTAGATTTTGAGTGTGTAGTTTCTTGTTGAAAGAGGTTGGAGATTTCCCAAGTTAATATGCTTGTCAATGAACCTAAAATGCCAGTTTTAGGGTTTGAAATAAAATTTTATACAGATAAAAATGATATTTTTTAAACCTATCTATAAAAGCATGTGTATATATTGGAGAGACATCAAGAACAAAGAGAAATTGAGTCAGGCTGAAAATAAATGTTTTTCATGTATTAAAGTAAGTATTTCTGTTTGTTTGTTATTTTTTATGTTTTTCAAGATATGATTTCACTATGTAGTTTTGACTCTTCTGGGACTCACTTTGTAGATGAGCCTGGCCTTGAACTCATAGAGATTCACCTGCCTCTGCCTCCCAAGTGCTAGAATTAAAAGCATATGCCACTATGCCTGGCAAAAAGTAATTGCGTGTAGCCCAGAAACCTCTTTTTTTTATATACTAGTAAAGACTAAATCTACCACACAGCATAATGTGCCGCTGGCAGACACCTCATTACCACCATACTGCTGGTCAAAGGCACACGCTAGGAACCCACCAGTGTTTAAACCCGCGTTTTGAGGAGTCTAGCTGCCCGTATGAGACATGAAGCAGGAACCTGTTTTTGGCTCTGTTTAAAATTGGTTGTTAAATATTCTTAGGTTTAAGGTGGAAACTTGAGCCGTTGGGCACCATTTGTAGCTGGAGAATTTCTCTCCAGCTCCTGCCACCAAGTCCCACCAGTCCCAGAGCCCACTTATAAAATAAACACACAGATTCTTACATTATTTAAACTGCTTGGCCATTAGCTCAGGCCTATCATTGTCTAGCTCTTACTCTTATATTCAGCCCATTTCTATTAATCTTTACTTTGCCACGTGGCTCGTGGCTTACCAGTACTTTACATCTTCCTTGTCCTGGCGGCGGCTCCAGGCAGTCTCCCCTTTCCTTCCTCAATTCTCCTCTCTGTAAGTCCTGCCTATACTTTCTGTCTGGCTATTGGCCAATCAGTGTTTATTTACATATATAGATATCCACAGCAGCAATGCCAGCATCTTTTAAGACTAAAGTATTCCAAACAAAGTGTGTTTGGGCTAGGGAGTATTCATTCTGAAAACTGAAAGGGGGCTATAACCCCACGTTCACACACAGCTCAAGGTGAAAATCCACCCCACCCTTCTCTTCCATCTTGATTAATACATCCATAGAAAATGGAACAACTATTATCAAACTCCTTGGAATGACAGAATCATCAAGATGTTTTACGTGAAAGAAAATATTTTTTCCAAAAAAGAGTAACTACACTCAGATTTTCTGCCTTTCTTCTGACTAAACTTTGTATTTCTAAAGGTAACACAGCCATCTAGTGGAAGAAACTTTAATAGCATATTATCTTACTCTAGGTATTTAAATCTGAACAATAAAAGCTGAATGAGTTCTTATTTCATTATATGATATGTGATTGTAAAATGTGAAAGTCTTTGTGATGTGGTGGGGTGTGATTGGTTGATCCTCTTGAGACTGGGTCTACACGGTGCAGGCTGGCTTGAACAAACTTCCTATATAGCCAGTGTTAACCTTCAACCTCTGATTCTCCAGCCTCCAGCTCCCTAGTGTTGGGCCTACAGGCATGCACCACCACGCCTGGTTTTGTGTGGTGCTGGGAATTGAACACAGGCCTTCATGCATGTCAGTTAGGCAGCCGTTCCAGACTGGGCTACATCCTCAAGCCCAGCAGTTTTAATTTCTTTAACATTTCATTAAACATGCTAAAATTATACATTTGTGTTCCATGACAGTTCCAGATACAAATTTCAAACTCTTTGTTCTCAACATGCTACTCAAAACCAAGTTATATTACAAAAACGTGGACATGGAAATGCCTACATCCTAGGTTTGAAACTAATTTATTCTCTACCTAAGTGGAAGGCATCGTTGGCTGCTGTCTGATTTTGGTGTGTTCATGACTTGTTTGTTCAGTGTGGTGTGTGTCCTGGGGTGGGAGTAGGGGTTGTGTGGAGACTGTAGTGTTGTGTCTGGTGTGTGTGTGTGTGTGTGTGTGTGTGTGTGTGTGTGTGTGTGTGTGTGTGTGTTTTGCATGCCCTATGTTGTGGAGAAGGGCACTTAGCGGACTGATATGCGCTTCCCCTCCCCTCCCCCCAGCCCCATAGCTTTTCTTTAAGATCAGCTCATTTTGTGAATAATTAAAAAAGGTAAATCATCCTGGACAGCTTTTATAAGAAGAGACAGTGGACATAGGACATACTGCTCAGCAAAGCTTGCCTGAGGCCAGAAGTCAGAGGGTATCCACCCCAGCCTGCTGCAGTTGGGGGCAGTGTGGGAGTCGGCTGAGCAAGTGTATCCTTGCAAACGAAACGGTGTTGGTTGAATCTAATCCCTATTACCTGAGGAGAGTATCGTCTTTATGTGTGCACTTTACTGATTCCTCACATGCATTTTGCATAAATACATGTGATCATCTGCTATCTCAGCATCACCATGGCTACCGCAAAGGTTTCCTGCTATTCGCCACTTTCCTCAAGCATTGTTTCTAAGAACTGATTGCTTTCTTACAACAGTCGACCACTTTCCAAAACAGTGTTTCTGATAACAGTGAAGAAAGCCACCGCTTCAGGTGTCCCCCACCCCTACCCCCCACTCTCCATACTGCTGCTTACAAACAGTCCACCATCCGTAGATAGAGCCCACTCTTCTTAGTCTCTGAAATGTGCTAGATGTATTTCCTCCCTTCTCCAGGGCACCAGACCTGAGAGTCTCTATGAAGTCTCCATGCTTGCTTTGGTAGCTATAGCCTGGGTTGTTGTTGTTTCACTTCCCTGAAGTATGTATGTAGGCTTTGATGAATATTCCCACAGTGCTCACTATGGGTGTGTCTCACGCTCTTTGTGTCTTAGATTGGAAGATAGGAATGATCATTTAAAATGTTACCTACCTGAAAGTGAAGAAGGAAGAAAAAAAAAAAACTCACATGCTTAAGGAGAGAACAGTTGATTCCGGCTTACAGTCCATCGTGGCAGGGAAATCAACATATCAGAAGCTTCAAGTAACTGGTCATGTCATATCCACAGTCAAGAAATAGCAATGAATGTGTCTTAATGTTCAACCCACTTCCCCCATCTTATATAGTCTAGAATCCCCTAGAAGATTCTAGAAGAGTCCCACTTACCATCAAGTTGGGTCTCCCTACACTAATATAATCAATATAACCCTCCATAGACATGCCCAGGGCCCCACCTCACAACTGATTGTAGAGTCTGTCAAACTGACAACACACACATCTTTTGGGGAACTCACAACTCTTATGTTTGGGGTCTTCCTTTTTAACCTTTTCAAAGACATAGAACACTGAGAAGTTTGAGTAAATATGAACCATATTGTTACCTTTAAAAGCAGGCCAAGCCCACGAATCTTAAGAGCACAACGAAGTGAAATTGAGAGATGTGTCAGTATCAGGACAGGCAGGCAGACCAGCAACAATTTCTTCCTCATTTTCTCCATCTAAATCTCTACATGATGTTTTTGGTGCTGCTTTCTCTCTCTCTCTCTCTCTCTCTCTCTCTCTCTCTCTCTCTCTCTCTCTCCCTCTCCCTCTCCCTCTCCCTCTCCCTCTCCCTCTCCCTCTCCCTCTCCCTCTCCCTCTCCCTCTCCCTCTCCCTCTCCCTCTCCCTCTCCCTCTCCCTCTCCCTCTCCCTCTCTCTCTCTCCATGTTTCCATAAGGCAACACACACATGCACAGACTTATGGAAGCCCAAGATTAATGTCAGAAATCTACTTTCCAACTTATTCTTTGAGTCAGGGTCTCTCAATCAAGCCCAGAACTCATCCATTTGACTCGTTCACCCAGCCAGCTGTCTCCGGGGGATTCTTGTCCTATTTTCCTAGGCTACCACTGCTTAAGTTCAATTTTTTTTTATTGAGGGCTAATTCTGTGCCCAGTATGAAATTAAGAATGGTACCCATGGTGAACAGTTAAGCATTTACTGAATTTCTGTCATAACTAGATTTAGTCCAAATGTGTGTCCATATTTTACCATCTGTAGAAATGAGAGATGTAAACACAATCCAATATTTTATGCTGATGGCTCTAATATGCTAGCATTTGAGATGTTTGTAAACATCGCAGGAATAGACACAAGAGCCAGGATTATGCTCGGAAGCGTATGATTCATGCACATTGACTCCAGATTGGTCGCTCTACAGCAGAGGCGCAGAGCCTTCTACTGCCTCGGCATCATTCCTGTTGCCGTGATAGAATACACAGACAAAGGCAGCTTAGGGGAAAGAGGGCTTATTTTAGCCCATAGTTCAACGTGCGGCCCATTATGGTGGGGAGGTCAAGTTGTCAGGAGCTTGAGCCAACTGCCTAGTCACACCCATCCATAGTAAGGAAAGAGAGGGGGTGAATGCAAATGTGTTTAGAAGATCCAGGGCCTCTAGCTGAAGAATGGCCCCACCCACAATTAAAATTAGTCTTCCCATATCAATGAACATAGTCAAAGTATTTCCCCCATAGGTATGGCCAGAGTCCCATCTCCCAGCTGATTCTGGACCCTGCCAAGATGACAGTGGAAACATAACCATCACACTCACCCAGTGGGCTCCTGCTCCACATCCTTGAAACTGTCTCCCGGAGACTGACTGACATAGAACCCAATCCAGTTGTTCAAACTTTAGGGACTGGAGAAATGATGGTATTGCTGACAAAATTATGGCTTGACGGGAAGGATGCTACAAAGATATCTAAGTCTGTATTGGCTTCTGGTGTGCTCTACCTTCTTAGCTACTAATAGGGAGAAAATAAATGAGAAAAACTCAACAGAACTAAGCAAAACTCAAAATGACTCTCCACTCTTAAAGGTAACACAACAATATGTCAACTATGAAAGCATGTCCAATGTTGAGGTTATAAAGGTACAATTATGTAAAAGAATTTAAGTAATTTAAGTTATTTAATAATGAAGTCAGAATAGATAATGATACCCATGTGAGGATTCTGATTGATTTTATGATTTTTTTTAAGTTGATACAGACTTACCAACTCTCACTCACTACCATCCTATAAAAGTGTCACTCCTCTTTCTGCATTTTAAATAATCCCACGTGGCTGGATCAAATCTCCTGTGATCTGTTTCTCCTGAGGGAGTGATACTTTTCTTTGGCTTTTTGCAATTCCCTTGACAGAGTGTGTTACATTTTGCAGCCTCACCGTCAGGAATGAGGAGAGAGGAGACGGTGCGGGGAGATCCACACACACCACAAAAATGGAGAGCATCCAGGTCCTAGAAGAGTGGTGAGTGTGGTGGCCGGGCTGGGGTCTCTTCTGGGTGTGTGTGTGTGCACTTGTGTGCACCCCAGGCCAAAGCGGCATCTCTTGTGGTTCTATGAAGTGAGTGACAACTCAACCTGGAAGATCTTACGACTGCAAATAGCTTTGACCAGGTTTTTCTTTAACCGTGTTACAAGGCCAAGCATTGTCCCAATTCATCTTTCTCTGATAGTTCAGTAAAGATTATTGCACAAGTTACTGGCTTTTACTTCTCTTGACTGGAAATATTTTAAAATTTATCTTCATTGTATAAGAATCTAAATACCACATACACACACCTGTGCATGCACACAAAGACACATGCACACCCACACATGCACACCTACACATGCACATGCAACACAAAGACACATGCACACCCACACATGCACACGAACTCACACATACACACACACAGGATTACCAAAATCAACCAGTGAAAACCAGCCACCTAGCCAGCTCCTGGTTTTATAGCCACTAGAACAGTCTTTAGGCAAGTCTTTCCAAAATGAGAAATTGAAATGCAATTTTAGAGGAGAAAACCTGATTATAAGTTGATGGTTCACATAATTATAAAGCATCTTTTTTTGCTCTTTATACAAGTTTTAATATGAGTTTCACTGTGATGTTAAGCAGCTGTACATTTAATTTTTTTATTGATGTATTGCATGTGTATGTCCATGTTATGTGGATGTGTATATGCACATGTGTGTGGGTGTGCTCCCCCACGTGTGTATGTGTGGATATTAGAGGTGAGCAGCAAGTGACTCCACCCCACCCACCCAACACCTTTTTTTAAAGCAGGGTCTCTCACTGACCCTGGAGCTCAAATTTTTGCTAAATTGACTTCCTTGTGAGCCCCTGGCATCTGGCTATCTCCACCCCTTACCCCAAGCACTAGGGGTATGGAGCACGTCACCTTCCCTGGCTTTTACATGAGCCCTGGGGATTCAAACTCAGGTTCTCATGCATAGAAAGCACTTTACCCATTGAATCATCTCCCCAGCCCCAAATTTAATACTGTAAATGAACGAAGAGCTTCAGATATTATGGGCCAGCTGCAAGTCTATCTAAGATACCTAGTGAAAATAAACAAAAATAAAATAACACCCCTCCTAACCAAATATATTTTGAGTTAAAAGGCAAGATTCTGGATCATCTTAAAAATAAAAAAAATAATTTTTTTTTTTAAAAAAAGGACATTTAATGATAGCGCCACAATGGCACGCTGGGCTCTCCACTTGCTAGGTGGCATGGCAGAGCCCACTCCCGCCGGGTGGCCTTTAGCCCCCGAGCTGACTTCCGCGCTCAACCCACCGCAGGACAACTGGGTGTACACATCCTACTACTCTTTGGTTACACAGTCCTATTTTCCACGAACACACGATGCAAAACTCAATGACTTCAGTTTGCCCCAAAACAGAAAAAGAGGAAAAGAAAGGAACCGATTTCCCACTTTTTCTGTGATACCTGTGACCGTGGCTTTAAAATTCAAGAAAACTATGACATACACATGTGTGAACATACAAAATGCCCTGAGGTAGATTGCTCCTTTAGTGCACACGAGAAGATTGTCCAGTTCCGTTGGGAAAATATGCATGCTCCTGGTAGGAGGAAGATCAAGCTAGACACTCCAGAAGAGACTGCAAGATGGAGGGAAGAAAGGAAAAAAAAAAAACTACCCAACTCTGGCCAACATTGAAAGGAAGAAAAAGTTACAGCTTGAAAAGGAAAAGAGAGGGGAAGTCTTGACAACAGCACAGTATGGCAAAATGAAAGGCCTGTCCAGACGTTCCCAGACGGCAAAAAATCAGAAGTCCTGGTAAACATCATAGATAGAAAAATGGTGGGACTAGACAGAGAGCAGCCATTGGCCTGGGCAATCATGCCAGAAATTCTAAGCCTGCAGCTCCATCCGCAGACCCTCTCGGTACTTTGATACGCAGTGACTCTGAGTCTGATAAGGAGGAGAAACCGCAAAGGACTATAGTACCTAAGGAGGTGACACCAGCACTGTGCTCACTGATAAGCAGCCCAGGCAGTGTTTCAGGGTCAGAGAGTGAACGGGAAGAGATCCCTATCAAGACTGAAGCAGACGTTCCTACAGAAAACCATGTTCTCCACAGCCGTCCTCCTAAGAGTCCAAGACAAAATGTTGAAATAGCTGGTAGAATTTGTCGCAGGAGCCAAGTGGGAGAGCCAGAGGATTGGTTTCAGGAAGATGGCCCTTTAGAGGAAAAAGAGCTACTACCACCCGTTATATGAACCAAGAACACATCACCCATACCTCCTGGAAATGCTTCTGGCTCCAGACATTTGACATGAAAGAAATGTGATTTTGCAGTGTGTTCGGTACATCATCAAAAAAAAAAAAAAAAGAAAAGAAAAAAAGACTTTTTTGGACTTAATACTGATTCTGTGAAAACTGAAGATGTCAGTGAAGTGTGAAAGAGAACAGCATCCTCGTAAGCAGAGAAAACCAAGACCTTTTCAAGACCGGATCAGTGTGAAACTGTAAGCCTCATGGCTGTTAGCTTGGATTTTAAGTCTGACCTTTGGCTTTATGCAAATAAATGCACAGCTGGTCTTTAAAAAAAATAAATTAAAAAATAAAAAATCTCCAAGCTTTGTGCTTCTCCTTCTTTGGTGTGGGGGCAAATAGATCAGTGCCTGGTGATTTGGGCAATAAAGTAGTGGTATTTATTGTATACAGTTGTCCTGAAAAATCCCTTCATGCTCTTCTAAAAGTCCTCTGCTTTTTTTTTTTTTTTTTTTGGTTTTTCGAGACAGGGTTTCTCTGTGTAGCCTTGCACCTTTCCTGGATCTTGCTCTGTAGACTAGGCTGGCCTCGAACTCACAAAGATCCACCTGCCTCTGCCTCCCGAGTGCTGGGATCAAAGGCGTGCGCCACCACCGCCCGGCCAATGCTTTTTAAGGAATACGTTGAGCATTTGGGGACATTTTGACAAGTGTACAAAACTGTCACGGACTGGCCCATCGGGGGTACCACGACCGTAGGAGAACCAGGGCTTGGGTAGTCAGGAAGGCAAGAATTCGGTGAATGACAGAGAGACAACACATTTAGAAGTGTTTTGAATCTGTTGTAATTTTACTTTTGTAAATTAGTAGTTTATATATAGAAAAGAAAACTATCAAGTCATACAAGGAACAATGAGAGCTTGGTAATAATTTAATCACATCATCTTTTAAAAAAAAAGCAAGCAAACAGTTATTAATCGGCGCTAGACATATCCCTTCACTCATAAGAACTTTATGACCCAAAAAGCAGTCTGTGTTTTTTTAAACTTAGTGCAGTCCCTAGACTTGTGTAGGTTTCTTTGTGGTTGTAGCTGTGTCCTTTATCTTTATCTTAGCCATTTTCTAGTTTATTATGTATTTTTTTGTTTTTATGACCCATTTAGCCAATTTGGATGTTGTAGATCCTAAGTCTTTTTTTAGTTTTTTTATTACATATCTCTTTTAATATAAAATCTTTTTATCTGTTGGAATATGGACTCTTATACTTTTACACCTGTAAGGGGAAGGGGTTTTGTTGTAGTCTTTAAGTTTTTCATGTTGAATTTTTTTTAACAGAGGGGCCCACCATCTGACTCCTATGAGATAACGTTTTTTACCATAAATCATTTTAGTTGGGATTCCTAAAGGATTCCTAGTGGATGAGTGTTCATTCCCTAGAAGTGCCTGAACTATTATACTTTTTTTATCTAGTGGCTTGGGGTCTTAAAAAAATAGCTTATTTTGTTATATTTGATTAAGATCTATGTCCAGCTTTTTTAATAGTATATAACCCAAGCATTTATTAATTTTGGCTGTGCTTCATAGATTAATTAGAACATTATCAGAAAAGCAGTTATACAGAACCCATAGCCCAGGGAACTCATGTTCCGTGAAGCTGGTCTTCTTTGAGAGGAAGGCATAACGCGGCACTTTGTCAGGGACCTTTAGGGAGCTTAGTCCCGTGGGACCCGTCAGCTATTATAGACATAATTGTTTATGTCACACGGACGACACTGGAGATTGTGTAAATAATAAGAAATGGATCCTGGAAATGGAAAATCAGCTCTTTCTTACGGTTAGACCATGCAACTGAGGAAGAGAGAAAAGTTATTCACACAATGTTCCCATCCATTTACAACAAACTGCTCGGAAACATCACCACTTGCAGAATTCCGTAGGACTGTCCCACAGCTATGAGCATGTGGTATATAACTCCTTGCTGTTCTAACCCGTGGCTCCCGTGCCTGCATCTTGCACCCCTGGGTTCCTTTGTCCAGCCAGGCTCGGGACTGATACAGTCAGTCCCTCAGATGGCTTGCCGGATCAAGCCGAGCGGAATAGCAAAATGCGGCCATTAGAGGGCAGCATGTGACTAAGAATTTCCAACCACCAGCTCCCTTCCCTGCTAGCATTTGCAGGTGGACGTGGACGGACGCCGCTGCTTCTAATGGCTTCTTCACCCTCTCTCTGCAGCCAGGACCCCACTGCGGAGGAAGTCTTGTCCTGGTCTCAAAATTTTGACAAGATGATGAAGACTCCTGCGGGACGCAACCTTTTCCGAGAGTTCCTCCGAACAGAATACAGCGAAGAGAACCTCCTCTTCTGGCTAGCCTGCGAAGACTTGAAGAAAGAACAGAACAAAAAAGTGGTTGAAGAGAAGGCCAGAATGATTTACGAGGACTACATTTCTATACTGTCGCCGAAAGAGGTAAGAGGCCGGAGAATGCTGAGGTGGGCTTCCTGAGACCAGGGCGGCTCTAAAGGACCCACACTGAGAACATCAGTGCCTAGACCTCTCTGGCTAGGTTAATGAGCTTCCGTTCAGAGTCCCCCTGGACACGTTGAAGGCCGGGTCTCCCCAGTGTGCTTTGATCATTCATTCATTCATCCCTGGCCTCACAGTCTGTGACAGGTACTTGCTTTCCAGAACTAACGCCATGCAGAAGCAAGTTGCTATGTTGTATAAAGTGGGTGATGCTTTTCCAAAGCATGATGCTCAGGCCGTGTATCTGAGAGCCCCCGTGGGTCATTTGTCTAAAAAGCCAATCAATCACTGAAGCCTACCCAAGAGTGTGTGTGTGTGTGTGTGTGTGTGTGTGTGTGTGTGTGTGTGTGTGTGTGCGCGCGCGCGCGCGCAATGGTACGCGTTCACAATGGTGCACGCGCGCGCGCACACGCATATATATGCAACAATAGGTGTGTATATATATATGTATATATATATTTGCATATCCATTAGGAATCATTCTCAATTGCCCTTCTATATTACCATCGAGGTGGGTTTTTTTCCCCGAGCAAACCTAGAGTCCCTCCCCCTCCCCCAGTCTGCATGCTCTGGGGATTTTTCTGTCTCCTGCTTCTGAAGCTCACAAGGGGCCCCACCCACCCACAGGGCGTTTCTGTGGGGTTCTGGGAATGGAAGGCAAGCTCTGATCCTCATGCTAGCAAGGCAAGCGCTTTAACTGCAAAGCCATCCCCACCCCATCCCCACCCCACCCCCACCCCCACCAAGTTCTGCTTAATCTGGACTTCGGGAAACAGAGCCCAGGATTCTTTGCTTTTACCCAGCTGCTCACATAAATACTAGTTTGAAAACATTTCCCTGGCTGGCAGCTCAAAAACAAACAAATAAAACCCCATGGCATCCTTGTTGACTCTTAGGCTGGGATTTTTTTTCCCCCAGTACTGAAGGACTCACTTCTCTCCTTTCTTTACCACTAACTCTTGGACAGAAATGGAGAATAGAAATTATTTTTTCCTTCCTGTACACTTTATCAGAAGTGCTAGCCTGTTTTTCCCATTATCTGAATGAACCTATAAGGAATACTTCTAGCAACCCAATTAAAATTTTAAGTTAGTTTGCTCTTGAGAAATGTTCAAGGGGTTACAGTAATATGATGACCAGCCCCACCCACCCCCTTTGCTGTTGTTGGTGACTTCATATGGTGTGAAAAAGCCAAATGAAGTGAAGAGCTCACTTACAAAATGTGTGTTTAAAAAGAGAAGACCCAAAAAAAGGAGAACATGTTAATCAGTCCAGCTAAGAGATGGACACTTTTTTGTATGCATAAACTGGGTAGGTCAGACTGCAGAAACTAATTGCTGGCCTCCATTTCCTGACAAACCTAGCAAGCTGCCCTTTGGATTATCCACCAGCCTAACACACGTGTCTGCTGAGTTCAGGAACACGGTGAGATCTGCGTAGCTTCATTCTGAGATCACTGCAGACAACATACAGTCCTGTCTATGGAGGAGAAAAACAGCCAGAATCAAGATGGCCATCACAACATGCTTAGGCCAAGGTGTTGCATATAAACACAAAAGGCTGTGTGTTAAGAGACAGTCAGCCATGCACCACAACACCATGGTCACAGTCGAAAGCAATCAACACTCTGGATGATTGTTTTGTCTCCTGTATGGTTTTTCTTTTCTCCTCCTCCTTTGGCTGGGCTGGGGATCCAAGCCTCCTACATTTGTAGGTTTTATTTCTAACATGGCCTTTTAGGACAGATCATTTGATCTGTTCCCCTAACCATGGCTTTAGTGCTATTTTTCTGTTCCTCCTTTCCTAACATGTCCTTTGTGTCCCAGGTAAATTGCCCAGTAATAGCAGCATGTGATGGGTAACTGAATTTTTTTTCCCCTGAGTTTAATTTCTGTATACTTTTAAAGCAACACTGCATTGGTAATTTTATTGAGTATTCTGATTTCCTAAGATTCTTTTATTAAGTAGTATACTTCATTATCCTAGTTTCTGCTCTGTAGAGATCTTTTAAAGATGTTTCCCAGATGGCGCCACATGGTTAGGACTGTAGAGCTACTCTGTTTCTGCTTTTCTCTACTCTCCCATGGTCTGTGCTCTCCCTGCCTTGACTTGGTGGGACCCTTTGGAATATGAAACTATTAAGTACCATGTATGACAGGTGTGCTGATTTTGGTCGGGGAATTCTTTTCTGCCTTCAGATTTGTACCCAATTGTCAACAGAGTCACGCTAACAATCACAGGAAAGGAGTGGGTGGTGAATAACATTCTGATTATTTTCTGGCAGTGGCACTCAATAATACATGGAGAAGATAAACACGAAGAAGCCAAGATCTGTGTGAGCCAAATTGTTCTTTTCTTTTCTTTTCTCCTTCTCCTCCTTCTCCTCCTTCTCCTCCTTCTCCTTCTCCTCCTCCTCCTCCTCCTCCTCCTCCTCCTCCTCCTCCTCCTCCTCCTCCTCCTTCTTCTTCTTCTTCTTCTTCGCTGTTGTATAATTCCACATCAGAAGGAGGAACTCACAAATCATTTATTTAGCCTTTGAAAGGACAGTCTCTGGGGTCGTGAGTATCAGACTTCATCTATGAAATCTCTCTGAGATGTCCTTTGCAAACCACACGGACATAATCTGTTGTTGTTCCATTTTAGGTCAGCCTGGATTCTCGAGTTAGGGAGGTGATCAACAAGAACCTGCTGGACCCGAGCCCTCACATGTATGAAGACGCCCAGCTCCAGATCTATACCCTGATGCACAGGGATTCTTTCCCAAGATTCTTGAACTCGCAGATCTACAAAGCCTTTGTGGAAAGTACTGCCAACTCTTCTTCTGAATCGTAACTTTCATGGGAAAGGCCAAAAAAAAAAAAAATCACTTCAGAGGGCTGGGATGGGAAATATAAGTAGTTAAATGACACCAGAAATTGAGTTCCTGGAGAACTACAGGTTGGCACCCTCGGGCTGCTGGCAAGAGACAACCATGAGGGTCTTTGTCTCCATTTTTAATCAAGGTTACCCATGATTCTGTTTGGAGAAAAGTCTATACGAGACAGTGAATTGCCAAATTAAGTTT
The DNA here is from genome assembly GCF_049852395.1 of Peromyscus maniculatus bairdii. Taxonomy (NCBI): domain Eukaryota; kingdom Metazoa; phylum Chordata; class Mammalia; order Rodentia; family Cricetidae; genus Peromyscus; species Peromyscus maniculatus. The sequence continues at coordinate 54,050,867 of NC_134867.1, read as the reverse complement.
GTTTATTCAACACTTGTTCTCCTTGCAAGCAAACTGTGTTCCTAGTCCTCTGAGCAGTCTCCTAGTGCATCTCCAGAGGCCGCATGTGCAAAGTACAACTGCTTTGTCTGCCACTTAGCTGTACTATTTCCTCAGTAGCATACCTTATATCTGTAATTAAGGACTTTTGTGCAATATGGTCTCTTAGAAACAATCGCCAACAAATTGGCTGTGGTTTGCATTTTTTAAGCATAATCTGATACAAAAAAAAGGCTATTTTAAACATGTAACAGTGATATTTAACCATGCTACATACTATGTTTAGTACAGGGACTTTGAAGCCAATTTTTCTGTACATGGAAAGAAAAAGTTAGCTGACCATCTCTGCCTGTGGATGGGTCTTAGTCTGAGAGCCCTCTGGTTGTTCACTGCCCAAACTCTGGAATTTTCATTACAGCAGAGTTTGCTCTGTTTTAAAAAAGAAAGAAAGAAAGAAAACAACAACAAAACCTAACAGTGATAAGAAAAATTTAAAAAGCACAAAATCGGCTGAAGATACCCTGTCTCGTTGAAAAATCCAAGAGTGATACTCTTTTTAGGTATTTCATACAAGAAGAAATGAGTCTATGTATATATCAAATGTCCAATACTATAACTAATTTATTAAAGAATGGCTCTCCAGTTCTAAATTAGTCATGTAAAGTTATGTATGTCAGCAAGAAAATAATAATGTGCTTGCTGATCCAGTTTGGGACTATAAAGCAAAAGATCTAGTGAGGAATGCCTACGTGTAGCACTGTGAAAACATCTCGAGGAATTGCATCTGGCATGTGGCATATTTGCCTTGAACGTATAATCCAGTGAAAAGTTTAAGTTTTTCCTAAGCCAACATTTTATAAAGGGTTATGAAGAAGAAAATCTCCGATGTCAGACCTTAACTGTTTTCATGTAGTATCTCAAGAAAGATTTATTTTAACATTGTTAAAAACAATTAACCCTCATCCACAATTAAAAGGCAGTACAGTGCTCAAATATTTTAGCTGCCAATATTATTTTTTGTAATTACATTAACTCTTTACATGAAATACTCACTTGACCCTGGCATGTATTTCTGACCTTCAGAACAGTGTCGTATTGTGCACAAAACCAAAATTACAATCAATTTCATATTTATATCAAGGTCTTATCTTTCAATATCAATATCCCCTGGAGACTATTTTTTTAATCTTAAACTCAATGAATATAATGTTGAGTAATCTAAAAAAATGGAAGATTTAAAAAGATTTATATCCACTGAGAATACTGGCCTTATATTAAGGATGATATTTAATTATAGGTTTTATTTGTCATTTTTTAACTACCTCTCATTTTTAATTTATTAAACATATTTTTTTAAAAAGAAAAGTTTGGAGTTTTCTTTTTAAATTTATGTTACTTGAAAGGTTGGCATCATGTTTCTTTTTCCATAAATTTAAAACATTTCAAGAATTGTTTTTTAAGTGAGTATGATTTTCTAACTTATATAGAATTCAGGAGCTATGATTAAAAGGGCTATTACCTATTCCCTATGCAAATATTTTAGCTGTTGCAGTGTTTGACGAAATGGGATTTTAAAGACAATTTGCAGAGTCGAAAACTAAGCGTTCTGTTTACACTGGCGTCGCTGACTATCCTACCATGTTCAGCACTTTTAAATACATTATTTATGAACACATAGTTAAAGTGCAGATAGAAAGTATTTATAACCGTCATCTTTTAACACATGCCTGTGTTTCTTTTTCTGAAAGTCTTAGTGTATTTAAGATGTGCTTTATTCATGTCACCTAGATATTTACTATTTGAATAGTTTCAGTAATACGTTGAGAAAAAGATAGTTATGAAGATGTTTACAGAAAAAAAATCCTATTTTTTTCCTAAAGAGTCAAGAAATCTTAAAAGGGGCATCGTTGCTTCTATTGTGAAGTCCCATCATTCTGAATCATTTAATTATTTTCTTGATTAGTTTATTATGCTCCTAGGAGTGTACACATATATAGTATGGCATCATACGTGTTTCTGTGTTTGAGGCACAATGAATTGGTGCACGTACCAGGAGATATGTAAAATACTATGACTCTCTGCATGCACAATTGTTTTTGATGTAGACTTTATATTCCTGTTGTTACTGTGGATGCTGGTGACTTACTCTCATAGGTTATCTTTACAAGATGCTTTGGACGATTAGGTGAGTTGTCTGATTGACAATGCAGCTAATATTTTACCAAATGTAGAAGTTAAGGGCCTCCATAACGAGGCCTCGTCTCTAACCTGGGCATTTGCCATGTTTGCATTTCAAAGTTGCTGTGTCTTTTTGGAACCCCAGTTAAGAAGTTTCCCTGAGAAGGTTCTAGAGCACATTTGCACAGTTCGTGTCATTAGCCAGGCCGTGTGAGCAGGTCTGCGCTAAATTCCTATTTCAGGGGCGAGGGTTCCTGACTTCATTCCAGAATGTTTCAAGTTTGGAAGGGTGTGTCTGTGGATTTATAACTATACCAGTTTTTACAGTACGGTATGATTTCTTCAGTTTCAATCACAGAGCTATCATAAACAAACAAAAGCCCTCAACTGGTGTCTCTGCCACCATTTCAAGAGCACAACATTTGCTTTATTCAATTTTGATTTCATCCCTAGCGAGTATATAGCTCCCTGGGGAAAATACTAGCACTTTAAAATGAAGCACCTTGTGGTTTAAATTGCCAAGATAACTTTTTATGTTCTTAGAATCTGCGAATACACAGAAGAGGTTAATGCACTTTCTATAGTACCTGTCTATAGACATATCTATTAAGGAAAGAAAAGTAGGTGATGTAGATGATGTATACAGAGGTGACTTGAAAACAGAGGTCTTGAGAGGTGGATCTTCCAAATAGACATGCTAACACTGGATGGATGACTCTTCTCTTTCTGGCTTATTATGATGTTATCCAGGGTTATCACAGATGCTCTGACAGTATGACAAGGCACATAGGAATATGAGCAAAACAGGATTTTGATACTGAAATTGTGAAATGCAAAAGTCAAAATTATAATATGGTCTTTAAAAAATTCATACAATATTTATATATAACCAGTTTTCACAGTGAGTCGCCATGCCTGGATTGTTTATTAGTGCCCTCCAATGCCTCCTAGTATAAAGTGTGTGCTACATTTATTTGATAGTTCAGTGTCAAAGGACTATAGAACTAGATAAAGGCTTATTTGTTGAAAACAAATACATGTCTCTCCCTATTGTGATGGTTTAAAATAATACTTGAATTTTAATTTAAGTCTATTCTTTTTTTTCTCTATAATTTTTTAATCTTCTCGGAAAAAGTCACATTGTAATTGTGGAAACCACACTCAAAACAAATAAAAAAATCAGGTGCTTTGGTGAAGATTTTTAAATGGAAGAAACAAAATTAACCATAGGAAAATAACCTTTTGAAAAACCACCAATTTGTTTTTAAACAGCTAGAAGATATACTTAGAACCCGACATAACATGGATTTTGAATACTTTAAGATTTATGTACTATTTTGAAATAGGAAAGAATGTCAAAAGATTGGCTTACCTATCTATTTGGATTGCCAGTTAATGACCAATTTCCAAAGGAAGTCGATTATTTGGGTATTCTTTTCTGTTTTTAAATATTCAATGTTAATATACAATGCCATCCTTAGAAAGGAGTATCCCACGTGTAATCATTTTAATAATTCTTCACTTGCCACAACTGCCAACATTTACCACTAAAACATCTGAGACCGTACTTCAGAATGTATCTGCAAGATTTTAATATCATTGCAACACACAGTGTGCATTGAGAAGTATTGGCTCCCAGCAGCAAACTTTGAGTTTTGTGTATGTTTAGAAAAATATTACTCTTACAGATATAGTCCAACACAGCCGTAAGTGACATGTTTTCCCCATCAGTTTAAGTGAATATTCCAGACCATCATTTCTAGTGAGAACACAGAGGAAGTGGGTGTTGCCTTAGTTGGGCAGATGGGGCTGGGGACTCATTCAATTCTTGTGACAAAGGCTCTGCATTGGGGAAAGCAGGTATCAAAAGTACTCATAATGATAACCAACGTTTTAATGTCATGTGGACAACCTGAAGTTCAAGTCCCCCTCATGTCTTGTGCCAAATGTTTTCTGTTGCACGTTTTTCTGTTGATGTATCCCTTCATTACAGCATTTCAGCTTTTTAAATAGTTAGCGATTTGAGTTTTAAACCGATAATTTAATTGTCTTAGGCTTGGGCACATCTCCTTTTGCAATGACCAAACTGATTTCAACTGGTATCCAGAGATGGTAGAAAAGTCACTATCCTTTCTGAATCTGTCTCTTCATCCGAACATGAAGAATATTAATTATGGGGTGGTCATGGGAACAATGGTATTGAGTATGATAATTTATCAGAGTTCTGCAGGCCAGTAATAGTCTATAGGAAGGTCTATAGTCAATGTCATTTTAATATATTTTCTCCCAAATTTTTCCTTTAATTTTTTTAGGTTAGCATACAAAAACGGGTTTTATTACAACATTTTCATACAGATGTTTTATTATATCTTGTTCTCATTTATTACCCAGCACCTTTCCCTGTGCTCTCTACTCTACTTTCTTTGTTGATTATTTGAAACATATTTGCAAAATCTAAATATGAACATGCACACATGTGCGTGCACACACACACACACACACACATGCGCACACACACACAAAGACGGAGACATAGGAAATAAATCAACATTCCCAAGGATAGGAATAATATAAAAATCAAGTTATTTACCAATATACCAAGTATGTCAGTAGATGATAGAGACAACTGTAATTTCATAAAGCACCATTTAAAAAACCATCTTTTTAATAGTAGTGTGATTTTTGTCAATTCTATCATGAAACTGTGAGTGGAAAGACTGATAACAGTTGCTATGTGTTTCATCAAATTTTAGAGTATTTCCAGCCTTTATTGAAAGATCACAAAGACAGTACAGAATGGCCTCATGTGCTCTACCCCTGTGACAGCCATTAGTCACAGTTAAAGAGTAGTGTTGACTCATTGAGTCTGTATTCCACTCCAATACCAGATGCTTTACCCAATGTCTTCTCTCTGCTCCTACATCTGGTAACAACGTGACCATTTGTTGTTACCTCTCCCGTGGCTCCTTTCAGCTGTGACTTTCTAGAAGTGTTCTTGTATCCTTCATAACCTTGACAATTTTGAGAGGAAGCAGACATCTATTGTGCAGAGCATCACTCTGCTGGGATTTGTCTAGGTGTTTGTGTGTGTGTGTGTGTGTGTGTGTGTGTGTTTAGATAGGAGTTTTTGTTTTCTAGAAGGAATAGTGTTATTCTTGTCTTGTTATTGTAAAGATTTATTTTGATTTTATGTGTATGAGTGTTTTGTCCACATGTACATATGTGACCATATGTGTGCAGCACCTCAGAGGCCAAAAGAGTCCCCAGGAATGGGAGCTACAGATGGTTTTGAGTCCCCCCCTCTTCCCTGCCGCCATGTGTGTGCTGGGAACTGAACCCCGGGTCCTCTGCAAGAGCAGCAAGTGCTCTTAACTGCTGAGCCACCTGTCCATCCCTGAATAGCGCCAAGTTTTTTACAGGACATCAAAGGCACATGCCAGCAGGCTAACGACTCTTGCTTTGGGCTCTTCTTTGTTGTTGTTGTTGTTTACCTATCACCTGGTTGAAGCATCCTGTTCTGAGTAGCCTCTCTGCTGTTGAGTAATACACACGCACAAGAGGGTGTCTTGGAGGAAACAGCCTGTTTACACTGGGCAAGAAAAACAAACAAAAGCAATTCTGGCAGATTTCTTAGCACAAAATACTAGGCTCTTTTAAAAGATTACTACCAAATACTATAACGAACATGCAGTGAGTGAGGAAGTGACATGGATCAAATTCCAAACCAGTGTTAGCTTGAATATTCACTTAAAAGCGTAACCGATTCCCCTCTCCCTGACACACCCTGTGTACTTACCTAGATCCTGCGCACATGCTGGATTTGAAGATTTTAGTCTCATTAATTGTAGCAAGTGGTTATTTATTACTCGTGTTTAATGCTTTCCTGTGTACCATCCACTGAGCAATGTATGCTACGCTGAAGTGGTGTGGAAGACTTGATGTTGCCCCTCTAGCTTTAGCCTGTTCGTCACGGTGTTTCTTGTGTCTGACTTTAAAGTGTTCTCAAAATACTAAAAAGTATTTTCATGAATTTGATTCTGTGAAACTTATCGTCTTGAACATGTACAATTTCCTACTTCCATGCTCATTCTATTTAGTAATCTATTTCCATATTTTGTATTCTACCAATATATTTATTAGTGGACCAGGAAAAGTTTCTGGGTACATGAATGCAAGAGTAACCATGCTTGGCTATTTCATAATACTGAAGTAACTGTGGGTACTCATAACTGAATAGATAATCCAGATTCTTTTCTTGCAGTTTGTTTTTCTGCATTTTTATTCCATTGAATAGATTTTATCATTTACCTATGTACAATAATAGACTTCCTGGAAGTGCTACAATTTTTACCATGTAATAGATTTGAGCATGACAATAATGTAAGAAAACTCAGAAGTCTCTAAGTGTATCTGAGTTTTCAAAGTAAATCAAATAACAGGTGTTTTCATTTAACTATATTGTGGAGATTTATGGATATTATTATAAAATGCATATGCATTACACTGATTTTCTTAAAATGTTTTGAATTAATAAAGAATTCTCCATGTATCCTTAGACAAGTTATTGTGTGCTCATTGGCCTACCACTATCTGAGTATAAACTGTCTGAGTATAATGACTTCTGGTGGATTCTTTACACCGTTATGTAACATTAGAGTACCTTTTATAAGTAGTAAAATATATTCTTGAAGTAACTGATGTCTTGAAAAGTGCAGTGGAGGGATTTCTCACACTAAATTCAAAATACTCTCACCATAATTTCTGTGGCAGAAAAAAATAACTTCAAAATTGAGTTTAGTGTTAGAAATAACTTTTCCTAATAGAAAACCTCATGGTACTACTATTCTATACTCAGGTCAGAATACAAACAAAACTGGTCTCAACCTCCATCTTAAAACTAAGCATTTACATAGTATCATTTGAATACACAAGGATAAGGGAAATTTTAAGTACTGGAATGTAGTGGGTAGCCATTCCAGCTTGGATCTGGAAGTTCCAACCCCCATTGAGACTCTGGCAACTGTCACGCCTACGAGGCAGGGCGAGGGGAGGCGCCTGGGGACCCTAGAGCTGGATGGGCCAGAGCTCTCTCTGTGCGCTCTCTCGGTGCCGGGACGTTGAACGGTGAAGGTGGACTGTGCAGAGCTCTGGCCCGGCTCCGGCCCAGCCAGCTCAGTCGGTAGAGCAGGAGACTCTTAATCTCAGGGTCGTGGGTTCGTGCCCCACATTGGGCGCCAGATATTGGAGAAATTATTTTGGCCACTCCACGTAGTTTAAAGGATATTTATTTAATGGCATAACTCACAAATTAAGTAATGGGTAGGTCGCAGGGTCTGGGGAAGGTGTAACGCAGTCCAGTGGTGTTCTCTGGAGCTCTGCACAGTCCACCTTCACCGTTCAGCGTCCTGGCACGGAGAGAGCACACAGAGAGAGTGCTGGCCCATCCAGCTCTCGGGTACCCAGGCGCCTCCCCTCGCCCCGCCTCGTAGGTGTGACAGTTGCCAGAGTCTCAATGGGGGTTGGAACTTCCAGATCCAAGCTGGAATGGCTACCCACTACACTGGAATTGCTTGCTGATGTTTGAAGGGCCACTTTATTTTTTTTACTTCAGTACCCGTGTATTTGATGCTAAGGATTGATTAGATATGATGCAAAATTCGGGATTTTGGGGGGAATTTTGTAATTAATAGTTTTAATTAGTTTTCACTTTAAGAGTACATATATATGTATATACATATATATACATTGGTTTTTCGAGACAGGGTTTCTCTGTGTAGCTTTGTGCATTTCCTGGAACTCACTTGGTAGCCCAGGCTGGCCTCGAACTCACAGAGATCCGTCTGGCTCTGCCTCCCGAGTGCTGGGATTAATGACGTGGGCCACCACCGCCTGGCAAGAGTACCATTTTGTTCTACAATGAAGATAGTTTGATCAGCAGTGAACCACCACCGTAAAAACAAACAAACAATGTTGCTGGAGGGCTTCTCTCCAGGTTCCATCAAGCCCGCAGTCTCACAATCCACGTATAAAATAATCACTCAGATGCTTATATTACTTATAAACTGTATGGCCGTGGCAGGCTTCTTGCTAACTGTTCTTATATCTTAAATTAATCCATTTCCATAAATCTATACCTTGCCACGTGGCTTGTGGCTTACCGGTGTCTTCACATGCGGCTTGTCATGGTAGTGGCTGGCAGTGTTTCTCTGCCTCAGCCTTCTGCTTCCCAGAACTCTCCTCTCTCCTTGTCCCACCTACTTCCTGCCTGGCCACTGGCCAATCAGTGTTTTATTTATTGACCAATCAGAACAATTTGACATACAGACCATCCCACAGCAAAACAACAGCACCCCCCCCCCAAAAAAAAAAAAACAGCTAGTAATCCTGTAGAGTTCATACACTGAGCTTCAAGCCCTGCTTTCCCAAGAGTGGTTTGGCTGTATTTATTCACTCCCTGTTATCCACGTCTCTTGTGGGCTGTGGTTAAGTCTTTCGGATCTTAGCAGTTAGCAGTTAGGAGGATGGGATGGATACTGGAGATAGGCCTTTGATATTTTTCAGTGTAAGGCTGGAGACTGAGCCTTGAGCAAGATAAGTGAGTACTCCCGCTGTGAGGAAAAGTTCCAGAGCAGAAGGAAAGCAGGTTTTTGAAGGATTCCTTGTGTTGTATTTTGTTAGTTTTAACATGGATTTGCGGGGGAGGGGAGCAAGAGCAGAGTGAAAGAGCAATAGAGAATTGGACTGAATGGACCAGAACGTGAGACAGGATGTCGTGAAAAAGCTGGGGAATGATGTGTAGGTGATGAAAGGAAAACAGATACATTTTGTTAGCATCACTTGGAGGTCGTGGTAGGTTACACCTGTCTTGGGAAGGAACCTAACTCATCTGTCAGACAAACAAAATAGGAAAAAGAAGAGGAGAAAACACGGATGACCATCCTAAAATTCACTCTTAGAGACTGGGGACAAATGACTCCCGTGGCTGTGATCTCTGAGCCTGCAGGGCACTCGACTATCTTCATGGCTCTTCAAGTCCCCATGCAGACTTGGGAAGCAAACCCTCACTTTCAAATAGCAGAGAAGTTGCTGCAGGCCTGGCCTGGCCATCCCTAGAACTGGCCAGCCTTACAACTCAGCCCGGAGGCGGGGTCAAAGCTTCCTAGGGGCGGGGCCGAGGCCTGAGCCTCGACTGAAGGCGGGGCCGAGGCGTCTGAGTTCCGCCTGGAGGCGGGGTTGAGGCTTTGGAGCTCCTCCCCTAGAGGCGGGGCCGAGTCGGTGGAGCTCCTCCCCAGAGGCGGTGGAACTCCTCCCCTAGAGGCGGGGCCGAGGCGGTGGAGCTCCTCCCCTAGAGGCGGGGCCGAGGCCTGGACGCTCCCTTCCCTCCCCTTGGTAATGGATGCGGGGCCGCGGCATCGGAGCTTCCCCCTTGGAGGCGGGGCCAAAGTTTCGAGGCTTTCTCCCCACCCCCGGAGGTGGGGCCCAGGCCTTGGCGATCCCCTGCGCCGGAGATGGAGCCACATTGGAGCTCCACCCCTGGAGGCCCGGGCCGAGGAAGCTGAGCTCCCACCCTCCTCGGAGGTGGTGCCGAGGCATTGGGGCTCCCCCTCGGGAGGCCGGGTCGGAGCTTCGGAGCTTCCCCCTTGGAGGCGGGGCCGAGGAAGCGGAGCTTCACCGCCTTGGAGCTCCCCCTCTCCTCCCGGAGGTTGGGCCGAGGCACCCGGGCTTTGCCCTGCGTTCCCTTGGAGACGGGGCCGAGGGGGTGGAGCCCCGTCACCCGAGGCGGGGCCCAGGAGCCAGCGCTCGGGCTGGAGGCGGGGCAAACGCCTCGTGGTCGCCCCGCCCCTTCACCTTTTGGCTTTAGGACACCTAGCGGCTTTCCCACGCCTTGCCGGAAGCCCTCTCATCATTTCCGGCAGAACTTTTAAAGGCAGTCCTAGAGCACTTGGAGCCCAATCCTTCCGAGAGCCTTGCTTGCTCGGCTACGGTGTGCGCTCGGTCAGGATGCGGAGCGGGTTTCTGAGCGGTGCCCGACGCCTGTGGGCCTTCCGCGGCCTCAGCCGCACTACGCCGCCGCCCGAGGAGCTCTTTGCCCGCGAAGGGCCCCTACGGGCCTTCCTGGAGCGCCGGGCAGGCTCGGAGACCGGGGGTCTGGACGCCGGGGGACCTCAGCTGGCAGCGGCAGCCCGGCTGCTCAGCGAGAAGGAGCGGGAGTTGCGGGACACCGAATCCTTGCTGCAGGGTAAGCCTCCGGCTGCAGCGGGTTTGGAAGCCATCTGCATTCCCGACCTCAGGCTCTGCAGGCCTCCCTTAACACAGTGCTCTGCCCATCAGTCATCAGAAGTTACTAAGGTTCTTAGTTGCCTCCCCTCCCCTCCTGGCAGCTCAAATGCTCAGGAAAGAAGAGGTAGTCCCTGCGACCGACTTTGCAGCCCGGTGCCTTTATGGTATTGACCTGTTGCAGTGTGAGGTGTGATGCACTGGAGAGTTAGAACCCTAGCCCTGGAAATCCGAGTTCTCTGCACGTTTCCCTCGAGATTTCTCTGCATTCGAAGCCAAGTCGGAAGCCGAAATGTCTGGTTACTGAAGTGGGAACTCTAGGCTTGATTCAGAAACCTTGTCTCATTAAAGAAAGTAAGAAGAGGGATTGAGATTGATTTCCTGCATCAACCCCGGGCCTCCACATTTATGTGTGCCCACACATATGCAAACATGCATATTCATAGACACACACAAAAATGGGAATAAAAAGTAAGGATTTGAAATTTCAGTATAAAGAGAAGTGCGGAAAAACAGGAAGTAGCATTTAAATGGATCTCTAACAAGCGGAGGTGGTTAGGTGGTGTAGAAGTGAATAGAAGGCAGAAGTGATCGACGTGGATATAGGTACCACGTGACAAGCACTGTATGGTGGAAGCATAGAATAGGTACGGGGAGATGGCAACGGAAGAGAAACGGGAAACCAGAAAGAAGAAGGATTAGAATTGTTTCTGTAGACCATGGGCAGTGTCTTACATTTTTAGGGAAAGAAGTGGCGTTATCTAGGGAAAGTCCACTGTGAAGTTAGTGTGGGAATACACGAGTCAGGAGGAAGCTGCTTACCATTCAGAGGAGAGATGTGGTAGGTAGGCACTGAACTGACCTGAAAGACACTAAGAAACCAGATTTGGTGATGTATCATAAAACTAGGGCGGACTTATAAACAGGAGGGGACAGCTTCTGCCATCAAAATGATTCCTATGTTTAATTTAAGTTAGAGATACAAAAGTTGAGTTTTGTTGAGGTAGGGAAAAGAGCTTTGCTTTGAATGCATATTTACATAATACAAATAAACCTGTTAGGATACTGGTACAGATTTCCGTATTGGTCTAGGAGAACTACAGTGTAGGAGAAAGCTGTTGAGCCTGAATAGTCAGAGGGGTCAGGGTAGATACTAAAAAATCAAAATTGGCAGAGACCATAACAAGGCAGAAATGCATAATAAAGTACACCTGAGGCAGGAGGAGAAGAAACCATGAGTTCCAGAGGAATAGGCAGACCTTTGGGACTGGGAAGGAATTCGTTAAATGAATTTGTAGAAACTAATAATTACTTAGAAGAAACAAGATCGTGCCAATACCTGACATAGGATAAGCTCACCCTTTTCAGCTTATACTGAAAAACACCTTTACATTTGGTGAGTTTGCCAAAGAGAATTTAATTAAAAGTCTGATTAATGTAATCAGGAAATCCAAAAATAAGTTCTAGTTATCAAGAGTTAACTGTTTTATTTCCCAACAGTTGGGGTGGGGAAACTGAAGTTGACAACAAGCAATTACTTAAAGAACTGGAGAAAACAAAACCCTGTAGTGTGGAGAAGCTGTAGAGCTTAGAGCCATAACGTTGCCCTAAGGCAGGCTCTGGATATGTACTGTCCCACCTCCCGTCGATGTAGATTCTTATCTATCATTAGCACACACACAGGCAAACTGTGTGCACGTTTGCTGTTTCAGAGAGAAAACGGTTTGTAATCCCCCTTCCCAGGCTGTATATGTCCATAGAACAGAAAAACAGGAATGAGAAAGTCCATCTTTAAGTCAGAAGTGAGAACTCTAAGATAACATAATGATAAAAGCAGAGGTGAAAGAAATAGTTTATGTAAACATTGGGCAGACTCCAACAGTGCTTTGGGTTGGATACTTACTTTATCCGTGGAAACTAAGACTAACTTTGGACTGACGGCAGCTTTCAATTTTTGTTTAACTGTTAGAACCTTTTGTGCCTCTTCTGGGCATTCTATCTAGTTAAATGTATCCTTGTGGTATTGTAAAGTTATGGTAACTTGTCTAGTTATTGGGGTTGCCGAGAAAGCACAACTGTGAAGAGCACTTGCTGCTCTTGCAGAGGACCCAGATTTTGTTCCCTGCACCGTGTAGCCTCTCACAGCTGTCTGTAACTCCAGTCATCGGTGATCCAGCACCCCATTCTGGCCTCTTGGCACAGCATACACTTGCTGTACATACATACATACATGCAGGCAAATAATCAATCATACATATCAAATAAAACGAATAAACATTTTTAAAATTTAACTTTTTGTGTGTATTTTGCCTGCATGTGTACACGTGTACCATATGCATGCCTAGTGCCCACCATAATAATATGAGGGGGTCAGATCCCCTGGAACTGAATTAGAAATGGTTGTGAGCCAACATGTGGGTGCTGGGAACTAAGTCTAGGTCGTCTGCAAGAGTCGCAAGTTCTTTTAATTGCCAAGTGTTTCTCAGTCACTTAGATTTTTTTCTCTCAAAGTCTATTATCATGGCTTCTGTGGAGGTGAATTCAACACTAATTAAGAAAAACTTAACCGCTGCTCTTTTTCTTAGATGAGAATGAAGATTTAAAGAAACTTGCAGAGAGTGAAATTGCTTTGTGTCAAAAAGAAATAACTCAGCTGAAGCATCAGGTATGGTATGTATACAAAGAATAGAGCATCCATGCCACTATTCCTTATGCATTTCATTACAGGTTTATAAGAGTCCAGAAAAGTAACCTGTTGCAATTTAGATAGACCTTTTTGTTGCTGTTAGTCTTTCTTTATTTTTGTATGAATATTTGTCTGCAAGTGTGTTTGTGTACCACAAACATGCCTGATGCCATTGGAAGCCAGAAGGTGTCACATCCCTTGGAAATGGAGGTATAGAGATTGTAAGTTGCCTGACGTGGGAACTGAACGCAGGTCCTCTGGAAAAGTAGTCATTGTTCTTAACCACTGAGCTATGTAAACGGAAGTTTTTCTCTGTCCCGCACGATCCTGCAGTCATTTCCAAATAATCACTCAGAGGCTTATATTAATTATAAACGTTTGGCCGATGGCTCAGGCTTATTACTAGTTAGCTCTTACATTTAAATTAACCCATATTTCTTATGTGTGCTTTGCCACGTGTTTCGTGGCTTGTTACCTCATTTTCTATACATCTTGCTTCCTCCGCAGCTGGCTGTAGTCTCCTCCAATCAGTGTTTTATTTATCAACCACATCAGAGCAACACATTCCCAGCATACAGAGCGACATCCTCAGCACCACTCCACCCTCCGTCTCAGTGATTGCACCGCTTAACCTTGTTCTGCCTGGCTGTTGGCCAAAGCAGCTTTATTTATCAACCAGTGAGAGCAGCACACGTTCACAGTGCACAGACAGGCATCCCACAGCAGTCATCGCCCTTTCTCCAACTCTAGACTTTTGTAGCTCTTGTCTGTCTTACTGGGGAACAAGTGACAAACTTTCATCTGTTGCAGGCCTACAACATGATGTTTCTCTTGTGTGCACACTCCATGAAGGGATTACCAGTGTCAAAGGGGGTTTTAAAGCAGAAAATGTTATTCTTCCTATCTTTCAAATTCTTCATGCTACAAGACCTGTGTACTGTACAGCTCTCACTGATAAATTCATGTACCAGCTCTTACTGGGAAGGCAATGAATAGGAAAGATTATAGAGTGATGGCAAACTGAACTTTGAAGGGGCAAGAACGTGGCTTTTGTTGATAGAGTGCCAGTCCTAAACTTCCAAAATCAAGTTTTCTCTCCCATGTTAAGGAAGCGTAACTGCTAAATGCAGTTTTCCTTCCATGTTAGGTTTGTATTTCAAGAGAGGAGAATTTCTTTTGCACACTACACGCGGTATAATACTCCCAGCATTTAATTCCAAACTATATCTGAATAGGGAGTTGATAGAAAGTGTGCAAGATTCCCAAAGTGGGGGTTGGAGGCGTAGCTTAGTTATTGGAGGGTTTATCCAGCATTGTGCAGCCCTGAGTTTAGTCCCCAGCACCACATAAAAGCAGTGTGGTGGTGCATAGCTCTAGTCCCAGCACTGAGGAGGTGGAGGCAGGAGCATCAGAAATGAAAGAATTCCAAGAAGAAATAAAAACAAACCTGATTATCAAAAGTAGATGCATTTCATAATACTTAAAATATAACTGAAAATTAATACCTTAGTGGAAATTATGCATTATATATTTGTAGTTAGCAAGATGATCAAACTGTAGTGAAGAACAATATTAAATGATTTGTTTAGAGAAACGGGTTACATACTAAATTCTCTAATTTTATAGCTTTGGGCACTGGTTTGACTAGTTCTTAGTCACAGGAAGGTGCTGTCTTTGTGTTCACAGATCATCTCCCTTTTGGTTCCTTCAGAAGAAACAGACGAGAGTGACTTGATCCTGGAGGTGACTGCGGGTGTGGGTGGTCAGGAAGCCATGCTTTTCACTTCCGAGATGTTTGACATGTACCAGCAGTACGCTGCCTTTAAAAGATGGCATTTTGAAACGTTGGACTATTTCCCAAGTGAACTAGGTCAGTGTTTTAGTTAGGTTTCTGTGGCTGTGATGAGTACCGTGACCAATAGCAACTTGGGGAAGAGAGGGTTTGTTTCATCCTTCAGTTACAGTACTGCGAAGAGAAGTCAGGGCAGGAACTCCAGGATGGAATGTAGAGGCAGGAAACACAGGCCATGGAGGAAAACCGCTTACTGGCTGGCCTAGCCTGCTTTTTCATAGACCCCAAGACCCTCTGCCCAGGGCCAGCACTGCCCTCTGCCTCAGTCCAGTGGTCCTCGTACGTTAGTCATCCGTCAGGAAAAGGGCTCAGACTTCCCGACGGTCAGTGTTGTCCCCGCTTCTCAGGTGAAGTTGCTTCTCAGGTGGCTCTAAACAGCACTGTTCGAAGTGGAGTGATTTGTTTTTGTAAAGCATTGATTCATCTACATTATGTCCTGGAAAAGGGTTGGCAAGATGGTGATCCGAACTTATTTGTAAGGACTAAGTAGTTATATGCCCAATATTTACCTAATGGTTTTAAATAAAGATACCATTTTGAAATCTCTTATAAAGTACGATGGAAAGCCATTCCATATGGTATGTATAATCACTTGTAGCTTTGAAAAGTGGTTTCAGAATACTCTGGGCTCACAACTGTAATCTTAGCACCCAAGAGGCCGAGGCAGAAGAATTACACTGTTCAGGACTAGTGTGGGCTACAAGAGAACCTGTCTCAAAAAGAAACCAACCAGTGGTCTGTTAGATGTTACTGTTGTGAATTCCTCAGCATTGGGATTTAATAACTGCACAGTAACACTGGTGATTAAGGTGCTGGAAAGCTGTAGTTAGAAGCACTTGCTGCTCTTGGGAGGACTTAAATTCAGTTCCCAGCACCCATGTGGTAGCTCACAAACCCCCCCCCCCCATAAATCCATTTCCAGTGGATCTGATGCTGCCTTCTGACTCCACATGCACCTGGCACACATGTTACACATATATGCATGTACAGAGTTAAAGCACTCAGACATAAAATTAAATGAATCTAAATAAAGATTACGTATTGAAATACCAGATATCAAAGACTTGCTAAAGTTCTTCAATGTGCTTGTCCTCTGTATTTTTAGTTATTTTGTGGCTCTTTTAACACATTTAATGAAAACACATGTGATGGTCAATTTAAACAATGCATGGCAGAATGGTAAAAAGAATTCAGTTCTCCCTGTGTTTTCAAGGTGGCCTTAGGCATGCGACAGCCAGCATTGGAGGTCCAGAAGCCTATAAACACATGAAGTTTGAAGGAGGGGTACACAGAGTACAAAGAGTGCCAAAGACGGAGAAGCAGGGCCGCATCCACACCAGCACCATGACAGTGGCAATTTTGCCCCAGCCTGCTGAGGTAAAGCATAGTAATGGAGCTGGCACAGGGCCGCTCTCCCAGCAACTGTAACCTTATTGTTTGGATTTTCCTTTCCTATCTTGAGTTACTCTTGAAAATTTGATTGAAGAAATGTCATTTTACAACGGATGGTAAGAATGAAAAATGTCTGTAGATTG
Source organism: Peromyscus maniculatus bairdii (assembly GCF_049852395.1). Classification (NCBI taxonomy): domain Eukaryota; kingdom Metazoa; phylum Chordata; class Mammalia; order Rodentia; family Cricetidae; genus Peromyscus; species Peromyscus maniculatus. Next base: position 54,034,321 of record NC_134867.1, on the reverse strand, counting down.
TCCAGATTACACTGGGTTTTTCTCCAGCAGTAAACGGGCCGTGTCAGCCTCCCTCATGCGTCAGGTGACACTTTTGAGGGCCTCACTTGGCGTGGCAGGGTGGTTTCTCCAGGTGCCGTCAGAAAAGGGCACAGTTGCTGCCTCTGACCCGGCTGTGTTAGAAAGGCCCCGCCCGAGTGTGCGTCCCACCCCACAAAGCAAGTTCTCAGTCTATAATTTCTCTTCTGCCAAAAGTGACAAGTTAATTCACTTAAAAAATGAAATAGGAATGATTTGAGGGTTTCTACCTACTATTTTTAAGAAAAAGTCCTATTTAGATGTATGATAGGAAGGCTTTCCTTCCTTGCTTTTAGTATCTGTGAGAAGACTGAGGAAGAGAACAGCCGAGTCAGTGTCAGGAGTCCAGATAGCTTCTAGACCACGGGAGTGAGGGTTAGGTTTCGTCTAGCTTTTCTAGCAACTCTTAGAGGGGTTATCTTACTGCAAGATGATTGACATGCCATAGATCAGTCTCTAGTTGTTCATGGAACACGTTTTTAAACATGGTGCTGTAACACGAATTGTTAGAAAGTCTTATTAATAAAAAAAAACAAACCCAGAGCCAGGGTATTGGGGTGAACACTGGAAGATCAGAGAAGCCGAGCAAGCCACAGCCACCTCACCTTGCCAATTCCTCAGCTGATCCTGTTTCCTCAGACTGGAAGCCTGATTAAGCTTTTAGGCTTTCAGCAGCAGTTCAGCTGAGATGCATTTGGATGAGGACTCAGAGGCTTCCAGTCTGAGGAAACAGGACCAGCTGAGGAATTGGCAAGGTGAGGTAGCTGTGGCTGGTTCTGTCTCTCTGATCTTTCAGCGTTCATCCCAATACCTGGCTCTGAGTTTATTTTTATTAATAAGAACTTTTAAGATTCGTGCTACATGGTGTTTCTGATGGTATCTCCTGGGACAGTGCATCATCCTGTTTGATTTCAGTGTTCATGGCATGCATACCCTGAGCTTCATGATCTTTGTCTCCAAATTATTTATAATAAAGTACCATCCCCTCTCTCCCTGAAACAGTTTCATGTACTCAAACTGCTATTATTTTCTGTTTTCTCTGCTAAAGTCTTTGAATTCAGCAAAATTTTATATTTTCTACTTTTTAAAAAAAAATCATGTTTATGTGTGTGGATCTGTGTATATGTGGCCCATGGAGACCAGAAGAGGGTGCGGATCCACTGGAGCTGCAGTTACAGAGGCTGGAACCACCTGATGTGTTGACTAACTCAGGTCCTCGTAAGGGCAACACATGCTCTTCACCACTGAGCCACATCTGCAGCCCCAAATCTCCTATTTTTAACTGTCCCCAGTTGCATCATTTGTGAGACAAAAAGCTTAACTTTTGAGGATTAGGGAGTGTTGCTTTTGTTTCCTATTCATTAAAAAAAAGAAAAAAAATTGAAAATAATATCCTAAGTACTATCTATTCTTAAACCGTTTTAAATTTTATGTGAACTCTATGTATGACATGTATTTACAATGTGTAAGTCTCACCTGAAGACAGTTGATACATGCAATTGTTTCTTAAAGTTGCCACTTTTCTTCTTATATCTAGATTAAACTGGTGATTAATCCTAAAGATTTGAGAATTGATACTAAGAGAGCAAGTGGAGCTGGAGGTCAGCATGTAAATACTACAGACAGTGCTGTTCGAATAGTTCATCTTCCTACAGGTATGTACCAACTTTTCCAACACGGAACTTAGAGTCAAGATCAATTTCTGGGGGACTGACTGGCTTCCCACCGAAGCGGACCTTCAGTTGCCAAAAGAAAGTAAATCATTAAGGGCTCTTAACCAATCACCTGATTCTGTAGGTTCTGTGGCTGATGCCATGTAGGTAATTACAAAGCCAGGAAGAGGGAGGGCTAAGCATTAGGAGTTGCCATGGTAGTCACTGTGAAGAGAACAGAGTCCTGCTGCCTGCCAGTTGGGTTTAGAAATATATATTTACTAGAACCTCAGTGAGATAATGACCTGGATTATTTATCAGAAAATGGTCTGAATCGCTACTTATTAGCATTAAGGCTAAGATAGTAACAAGGACCATGGAGGCAATAAAAGCTTTGGACTTCCTACACAGAAACATGATACATGTGTGCAGTTTTAAATACATTTCAGGAGCATCTTTCCCTTGAGACCGTCAAGTCCAAGGCAAGGCAGTTTGAATCTGGATAATTGGGCAGATGGACTGGACACTGCTAAGTAGAGCCATGCTTTGAAGTGTTACTAGAGCCCTGGGGTGGATTGTGAGTGACAGGGATGTCTGGTTTATATGGCTCAGGCTTACCTTAACGGGAACAATACATTTCATTTTTATAAGTCTTTTTTAAGATAGGTAACCAACAATGTGAAAAAGTCTGTATTAAAAGTATTTAAAGTCTTCTGTTAAGAGTCTTGATTTATCTCATAAAAGAACAAAAGGGATAAGAAAGAAAAGGAATAGTCCTTGACAATAAAGATTTTTGTATTAAAATTCTGTAATTCTCATAATGTTATTCAGGCATTGTTTCTGAATGCCAGCAAGAGAGATCTCAACTGAAGAACAGGGAGCTGGCTATGAAGAAGTTACGGGCAAGGCTCTACAGCATGCATCTAGAGGAAGAAACTACCAAAAGATACAACGCTAGAAAGATTCAGGTAAAAATGGATTTAAGAAACCCAAAGATAAAATATGTATGGGTAGTGTAGTTTTTATGTTACTACTGTTCTTGTTTTCATTATAAGGGCAGTACCCATGTACAGTCTCATCCTGTTTTCTATAGTCAAGCGTATTTTTCTCAGATCTGTCAAAGTGTACCAAGTCCCTACTCAGCTTTTAATCCTTGGAACCTATGGAAGCAAGAATAATGGAAGTATGAACCTACTGTTTTGTATTTCATTTTATGCCATATACAGCCTTTCCATGACTTCTTTAGTATGACCACCCATCATCTTTTCACCACTCCAGGATGACACGAATTCCCAGAGATTACATATAAATGTACACATAAATATGCTGCTTCTACCGTTTAAATATCAGCCCCATGCCAGACTCCATCGTTATGTAATCAGTATTTTGCTGGTGGGAAATTAAAGTTTCGGCGTAAGCCAGAGAGCATTGAAGGAGCAGAGGCAGGACTTAGATACCGTGTCTGATTTTAAAGTCTACCTTCTTTTCTCTGTACCATTCCACCATGTCATCTGGGGAGTCAGGGACTTACACTTGGTTCTTGCAATGCTGTAGGCCTTCTGGATCCTAATGCATCTCATGTCTCCCCCGTTTCTTTAGGTTGGAACTAAAGGAAGATCAGAGAAAATAAGAACGTACAACTTTCCACAGAACAGGGTCACAGATCACAGGATAAACAAGTCACTGCATGACCTTGAGAACTTCATGCAAGGAGACTGTCTTCTGGATGACATGATACAATCACTAAAGGACTATTCGGATTATGAATCTCTAGTAGAAATGATTTCCAGAAAAGACTAAGCTACTTTGTAAAGCTGTTTTTTTATACAGACTAGAAAAATCTTAGAGCAAAATCACTTTGTGCCAATATTTAACAGGTATTCTCTTGAGGAATGTAAGGTAACAGTTTCTTGGACTCTACTCTATAAAAAATGAGACACAAAGGAAGACAGTTGTTGTGGAATATTATTTTAAGGTGTGTTACATTTGTTTATGCTGTGGAACATTTGTTTAATGATGCAAAGATGTGTTGCATTCTTTTAATGTTATATTTGTTTAACTCTGTGAAGCTGTGTTACCTGATTGGTCTAGTAAAGAGCTGAGCGGCCAATAGTGAGGCAGCAGAAAGGGTGGGCAGGGCTGGCGGGCAGAGAGAATAAATAGAGGGAGAAATCTGGGAGGAGAAAGAAGGAGCAAGAGAACAAGGAGAGGAGGATGCTAGGGCACAGCCGCACAGCCACACAGCCAGCCACGGAGTAAGAGTGAAAGTAAGATATACAGAAATAGAAGGTAAAAGCCCAGAGGCAAAAGGTAGACAGGATAATTTAAGGAAAGCTGGCAAGAAACAATCCAAGCTAAGGCTGAGCATTTATAATTAAGAATAAGCCTCCATTTGTGATTTATTTGGGAGCTGGGTGGTGGGCTCCTCAAAAGAATAAAAAGAACAAAAATACCAACAACATTTTGGCATTCTAACATAGGCCCGTATTTCCAACAAGTTTTTGTGCAAAATAATAGGTGCTCAAAAATTTCAAATACTAAGCAGAAATATCTTTGTTAATGTGATGTAAAGAGATAGATTCTGACAGTGAAATTGACTAGCATTAAAAGTCAGGTATGCTGGGGCTGAGAGAGAATGGCCTATACGAAGTTCCTAATAAAAGCACATCCTTATAAGGTGCTTCCACAGGGTAGAGTCAGGCCTGTTGTAGGGCATGGCATAGCCCACTCAATGGTGGAGAGGTTCCTGAGTTGCCCTGCAGCTGGTAGCGTGGGTCTTTCAGAGAACCTCAAGCCCATGGGGCATGGTAAGCAAAAAGCCTCCTGTTCAAGTATGAACAAAACTCCTTGGTGGGCTATATCAGTTCTCCATAGAAATAAAACTAATAGGATGTGTCTACACAGATCACTATAAGGATGGCCCCATATAGAGCAGTACTATGTGTCCCAAGATCTGCAGTGTGAATCAGCTGAGTGGAGACCAAGAAGAGCTGATGTTTCTCTCTTGATTGGAGGAGGCTGGGTTTTCTCTAGTCGGACCTTCAGCCTGGTTGGGTAAACATGGTAGCATAGAGGGCAATCTAGGTTAACTGATTTTTCATTGATTTAAATGCCAGTGCCATCCAAAACTTGAGAAGATCTAAAATATTATGTCACGAAATACATTGGTAACAGCAAGCCAAATTTATGAAATAAACCATTATGGTGTCCGAGAGTGCCCCCAGAGGCTGTGCCATGGACGAGGAGAAATGAAATGTCCTGTCATGCTTACAGGGCTTCTCACACCACCTGCTACTGACAAGCTTCACATACTGGCAGCAAAGAGAGGTCCAGGCTGCAGTAGTTTGAATGGTGTTGCCAATGTGATACTAAGTATGTCAGCGTCACAACTGAGGTTTTAAGAGTCCCTTCTGAATGGGGCTCATGTCTTAACTGTCAGACACCCAGAGTCACTGCCCATTTTCAATAATGTTTTCGTACATCTAGTGTCTGAAAAAAATTGCAAACCTGACAGTTCCCTCTCGCACATACCAACTGGCACTACTTAAGCATATATCATCACATGACAAAATTCATGGTAGATCCCAAATACTTAGCACTAATAGTTCAGATTTCTCTACTTCTTCCCCAGGTGTGTTATAGTTGGCTTCCTCAAACTAAGATCCAATTATAGACATAATCCAGTGGGTTTACCCTTATCAGACCCCTGATCTTGATTTTCAAGACACTGCACTAGATTTTCATCTATGGAGATCAAACTAGATACTCTGGTACTATGCGAGTTGTTTGGACATTCGTGGACATTAATGCTTAAGACTTGGCCAGTTTAAACCACCCATACCTTTTCCTGTGACCTAGCACTGTTGTCACATAAATTCCTATTGAAATAGGGAGCGTTTGACTGTTCCATGCCGCTGTTGCTAGGTTTTAGAGGCTCTAACCTAAATAATAAAGGAATTATGAGGCAGTTTCCCAGATTTTTTGGAATCAGCAGTAGTCTTAAGTTTTTAGGAACACTTTTAGGATATATATGTTTCCTTTAGGAAACAGTTCCTAAAACTGTTTAGGAACAGTTTTTAGGAGATATATATATATATATATATATATATATATATATATATATATATATATATATCTCCAGCAAATTTCCTTCAGAACTCAGCTTATAATTTCAGTACACTTACTTTATACTGAGGATTTAGTTCTTACTATTGGAAAGTGAGTAGTGGAACACCATTACTGATAGGCAAGGGTTTTCAAGCTGCTAACAGTATTTAGCACAGAAACCAGGTAACATAAACAGAATCCCTCCCTTCTCATGAAAGGTACTTTATCTTTAAAAACACTTTAAATCTGCTTTTTATATGTTTTTCATGCATGCATGTCTGTACACCAGGTGCCTGCAGTACCCATGGATGCCAAATTAGGTTATCTCATCCCATGGGATTGTAGTTACAGACAGTTGTGAGTTGCCAATGGGTGCTGGGAATTGAACCCAGGTTCTCTGAAAAAGCAGCACTACTGATTAATTTGGGAACAAGGTCCTAGTCCTGGTATGGTTGATGCAAATGTCCCTTAAACATCTGTGATAACAATATTACAACATGCTTGTTTTTTGAAACAGGAAATCTTTGTTTTTTCAAGATGGGGGTTTCTCTTTGTAACCTTGGCTGTCCTGGAATTCACACTGTAGACCAGGCTGGCCTTGAACTCACAGAGATCCACCTGCCTCTGTCTCCAGGGTGCTTCGATTAGTGGCATGCACCACCACTGCCTGGCCTTGGACTCCTGAAGTCTTTCCTAAAGGAACTGTTTTTTGTTTTTTTTTTTTTTTTTTTTTTTTTTTTTTTTTTTCCCTTTTCACCTTTCTAATTCCTTGAGAATTCCTCCCCTACCTCTGGAGGATTCAAAAGTCTCTGCATTGTCTTGACTAGCTCTGAAATCCTAGTACACAGTGAAGTTTGACTTCTAAGCACAATCATTATAAAGTGAAACTAATGCTAAACTAATGCTTTAAAAAGGCAAGCTAATACCAAGATTTTTCTAGTCCCTCCTCAGCGTTCTGATAGGTTTCCCTTGCCTCTAAAAACCCAACTCCATTACTGTACACACAATACACCAATGGTCTGCATTCAGTGTTATTTCCGCACTTACCCACTAGGGAGTATGTTTTACACAACCATCTCCGTCTTTCATGACAGGGTTTCTGTGTGTAGCCCTAGAACTCAATTTTCTGCCTCCCAATTGCTGGGATTAAACGTGTGTGCCACCACACCTGATCAGACAGCATTTTAATATTCATTCAGCAAATTACTTTAGCTAAAACCCCTATGCAGTGTAATCAGAAGAAATTTACAACTTCACATGGAAATCTACAAGCTACCACAAGATCTACCTTCTCACTTTTCTGATCCCCATGCTTGATGGGCTGCAGGCACTTTTTATGCAGTGCTTTGCAAGGTCAGTACAATGTTCAAAGACTCAAACTTAGCTGACCATTCAAAATTCTCAATCCATGCCTCTATTGACAGTTCTTTCTTTCATTTGCTGGAAATCTGGACCGCCAATTTCGTTCTCAGTAGTACAAAAAGTCCCAGAAAGACTTCTGTCGTTTCAGCCATTTATACTTAAAGGCTCCGTTCTCAGAAACAAAACAGAAAATGCTGCCAAGATTTTGGTAAGCAACACCACCCATAACTATTTTTATGCAACACTTTCAAATGTAAAAATACCAGAAAACTAGAGATAAACTAATTTAGTTAAGAACTGGATCCACTCAGCCCTTGTATGACTCAGTCTAATCTTGGCCCCGCCTTACAACAGGCGCTGTCATTGACCGCATGCAACATTAACTGCAAGTCAAATACTGCTGCAGAAAAGCAGGAGGGAACTGGCAGGTTGAGGGGGTGGGCGTTTCTCGGAGCGAGCATCCTGTAGCGTTAGGGCGCCATATTCTGAAACCGAGTCCTGTGCATTGTCACCATGTAGAAACAAATTCAAGGTGTGCAGTGCCCAGCATCACGGGGAGCGCACTACTTACTGCTTGTCACCAGACTGTATAATAATGAACACATTCACTCCCGCCCTCGCTACAGAAATATCCACCTAGCCGGGGCTCCTCCAGCCCAAAGAAGTGGGGAGTTTGACTTAATGGTGGGATGGAGGGGACAGGTGTGCTGTCTGTCCTGCGCTCAGCCTGCGAAGGCAAAGACGCGACACAGAATAGGCGAAAATACCAATTCACACACTGGTAAAAATGCTTGGTGGCTGAAAACCTCAAAGAATGCTGCGGCCAGGACTAGAGATTCGGCCGCGCCCTCGGCCACCGGGAGGTGCTCAGCAAAGCGACGCCGGGGTCCAGCTGCGCGCCGTCCCCAGGGCAAGGGCGGTTCTCCCGCAGCCATCTGGCCCGCCCCGCCCGTCCGCCCCTCCCGGAGGGAACCGCCAGGCCCCGAGTGCGCAAGCGCTAACCCGCCAAGTGCGCGGGCGCCGCCGCCGCCGCGCAGGGCGCAAGCGTGGAGGCTCCAGGCAAGGGGCGGAGCCAATTTAGGAGGGAGAGCGGAGCGCGCCTAAATCCTAGAGAGGCGGGTCCGGAGCTGGAAGGGGAAGGGCCCTGGGCTGCGTGGCGCGCTTGCCGCTCCCCGAGCTGGCGCTTCAGAGACGATGGAGGGAGACGTGGGCCCAATGTGTGCCCATCAGCGATCTGCAGGCCGACGTCGGAGCCGTCCGCAGGACACGAGGACCCGCGGGAGGCCGGTTCGCGGGAGAGCGGCGGGGACGGGGGTGGGCAGCGCGGCGGGTCTGCGCAGGCGCCCCGCCTCCGCAGGCCACGCCCCCAGCGGCCTTTACCCCCGCCCTCTTGCCTCTTTGGGGCGGCGCGGATCGGGGCGGGTGGGCGGGGCCCTGGTTCCGCGGCTGGCCCCGCCCCCGAGGCCTCCTATTGGGCGGGCGAGGGCGTCCGCCTCACGCCGCCTGCCTATTGGCGCGCGCGTGCGGACGCCGCGCCCCATTGGTCTGTTCCGATTTGGGCACCAAATTCAAAGATTTTAAAAGTACCAGCTGGCGCCTTTTAAGAGCTACAGCTCGGCGCGACGGCCGGTCGCCTCTTCCCCTGCGGTCGCCGCCACCTCACCTGCGTCGGAGCCCGCGTTCCCCGGCATGAGCCGGCGCGTTTGCAGCGGTCGGCCCCGGCCGTCCTCCTGCCCCTGCGGCCTCGGCGCGCGGACGGTCGCGGACGGTGAGTGTGAGGCGGGCATTGGAGGGGTTCCCGACTCGGTGGCCGCAGCCTCAGCCCGGGTGCATGTGCAGATCACGGGGTCCCGGGCCTCGGGTGGCTTTCCAGGCCCGGGGCAGGAAAGGAGGGGACTGGGGCCGCGGAGGAGAGCCAGTCGGCTGGTGCAGAATGGGACAGTTGTGGTCTGCCTGGCACGGGGGTCCCACCATCCCATCCCACCCAGGTATCCCGCTCCGAGGACGTGCAGGTGGTGGCGTCTGCGCGCGGGATTCCACCCCAGCCCCTCTGCCTGGGCGCCAAATGCCCCCCTCTCCCCTCCCCCACCCCTGCCCGAGCTGTGACTGGGCTCTGGGCTTCCAGCCTGGCCAGATGCCTCTTCCCCAGCCCCTACACCCCCTTCTCACACTTGTTAAGCTCCCTCCCGTCCCAACTCAGTTTCCCAAACTTTTCTCCCTCAGCGTCCTGGCCGGAGAGCGCGGGAGATTGCGCTCGGCGCTTATCTCCCGCCCTCCCTCGTGCACCGCGCCCTCGGGGCACCTCCCATCACCGACCCCTCAGCACTTCTAGGGGCTCCTGCCCTGCTCCCGCCAAATGTAGAGACCCCCCCCCCTCTGCCCACCGTACCAAACTCAATGGAAAAAGATTTATTTTCTCCTCTTTTTGCCTCTTTTCTCAATCTCAAGTCCTGGAGCCCCCGGGAGGGTTTTGAAAAGCGCCTCCCACCCCCCAAAAAAAAGAAAAGAAAAAAAAATCCAAAACCATCAATTTGCCTCTAGTGTTTATTTAATGGTGAAAGTCGAGTAGTTTACTTTTTTTTCCCCTCTGAATTGAGGAGTTAGTGATCACTTGCTTCAAAGCCTGAATCAAGGTTCAGCAAACTCAGTTACATATATATTTAAAATATATCTTTGTTGGACCCTCAGTGAAAGACAATCATCTATTTTATCCTAGAAATTTTCGAAACTGGAGGAAAAAAGCAATTCTTTGATCTTCCTTCATCAGAACAGGAATTAAGTCTTGAGGGGTAGAAGCCTCTAGCTTAGCAGACTGTATTTGTAAAAGACCCTGAATCCTAAGTCAATCTTAAAAGTCGGAAATGTAATCGTTTTACGAGGGAATTTTTTTTTTTTTTTTTTTGCTCAACTTTCTTCCTCAGGAAATACGTGCTGCCTCCGAGTCCCCTCCCCGACTTAGTCTACAGCTTTGAAGAAATTTTTAAAAAATTAATTAGTACATTTAAATGATTTTCCAAGGAGGCTTAAAGGTTTTCTCATGAGAATTATACTTTAGGTCACTGAAATTTCCTCAGGCTTTAAGCGGAGAAATGAATGTGCTTAGCCTTGGCCGCATGCTTGGGGACTGAGACTGAAGGTTGGTTAACATATGGAAGAGCTAGAAAGACTTTAACGACAGTTTTAATTACAGCGTTTGATATGGAATGTAAGGTGGGGATTTATAAGTTGAAAGAAAGGTCAGACCGGGTGCACTTTATAACTCTCAAGCCTTCTCCCTTCCCCCACCCCAGTGATTGGCCTGAGCAGTGGTAATGTGAGTTCGAAACATTGAAATGTCTGAGTTTTATCTGTAGGTTCGTTTTAAGAAAAACCAAAAAATATCCTAGCGAAATAAACTGGTTGGAAAGTTCAGCAGAGAGCTTTTTTATTTGAACTTTGGCTTCCTGAATTTGTGCTTGTGTGGAATTTATCTTGATTTGCAGTGTAAGAAATGTGAGAGCTTGGCATAATGTGAGCAATGTGATAGAGATGCTATTGATTAGATCGTGCATTTAATCTTTCCATTTTGTGGTTGGGAAAACTAAGGCTGTAAGAGTTATCTTTTTGTCATTTTCTCCAGACTTAGTAAATGGTACTCTTTAGGTTAATTGCTAGAGTCTTTAACCATAGGATTTTTTTTTATTCTACTTAACAGTACATATCCTGTGCATTAGTTAATTGGGGTCATTGGCCTAAGTTTCTACTGCAGTTGTAAACCCTGGTTCCCTTGAGACTCTTGTGAACACCTCTAACCTTGATTTCACATACTTACCTGTAATCCACCATTGCCACTGAGTGATCCGTGACCTTTTCAAATTTGGAGCCAAATTTCGTTCTGTTTAGAAAAATATAAAGATTTGGTAACTCCTGAAGATCACACCTAATACCTAACTTGCCCCTTAATCTATCATAAGTGGGTATCAGATAAATGAAATGGCAAAAAAAATGCCCCCACATATTTGATTGGGGGAGGTATGGAATCAGGTAATCTGCCTTTATGTGTGATTGATTACATAAACAATATAAAGTATTTCTTATTGTTAAGGAGCATTTACTTTGACCTTTGGGAAGTTCTTGCCCAAGATGGATTTAGCTATTTTATATACCAAATTTTTGTCTTCTGATACTTTCTTTAATTTAGAAAACAAAAAAAAGAGAATCCTGTAGTCTGGAAAAGTTAACCCCCCCCACCCTTCTTAAAAAAGGAAATGATGTCAACATGTGAAATGCAGTTCCAAGCCAGCTGGAAAAGCTCATGAGAGCAAAACTTAGAACAGTTTGAGGCAAAAGTGAACATCCCTGGACTAGGTTTGGTGCCAACGCTGTTGATTACAGTGTTCTTGTCCTGCAAGTCCCACTCACATGAGCACATGCATTAGGCAGATCTCAGGTCAGAGGCACTGGCTGAGGGAAGGGATGAAACTGCCATAGCCATAGCTGAAGATCATGTGCTTTTCACCAGCTTGCCACCTGTGCCCAGTCAGAGCCACATAGAGATAGAAGAAAACCGACTGCATAGAGTTGCCCTGACCACATGTACACCATGGCCCATGCATGCCGACACAAGAGAATAGGGAGAGGAGACTTAGTGCAAAGGAAGCCTATAGAACTAATGATAGCTAGATGGGATGTGGTGTCCTGGAACAGTGGGAAAAAGCTAAAGAACCATGCAACCATAGGTTTTAGTTAATAGTTTTGGCTTAATCTGTTAATTGGGACACACACACTGTGGTAATGCAACCTGTTCATTTCTGTTAGTGAGTATGTAAGGACTGATATTTGGTGTCAAGCCCTGGGTTTAGTCCCTATCAGGGAGGAGAGGACCATGTTAGTACAAAAGTGATCTTTATTCTGTTTCGTGTGTTCTTTTCATAGGTTGTAAAGAAGAAAGTCCTGTTCTTTCTGTTAAAATGAAGTGTTTTAATTGCAACCCTGATCTTTCTGAACTTGAAGTGGTAAAACCTGAGGAGAGTGGGAGACAAGTTTCCTACAATCCTGTGTGTTTGGAGCCTTCCTGCAAGGACTGCTTTAGAAACCAGGAAAGGTTATCTTTCATTGAGTCACCAATTGTGGGACCTGATAACAACAAGGAAAATCAGCGTGTACAAAAACTACTCAATAGTTCAAGTGAAATAGAGGAGCTGGAGGCCAGCAGACTGTATGAAGACAGTGGCTATTCGTCATTTACACATCAGAGTGAACAGGAGGATGGCATCCTTATCCTGGAGAATTTCAGAAACAGTACCCAGCCCCGACTGCTGCAGTCACAGAGCCCAGACCAGTACCCCAACAAACACCTGCTGCCTGTCCTGCATTTTGAAAGAGTGGTTTGCTCAACATTAAAAAAGAATTCCAAGCGAAACCCGAAAGTGGATCGAGAAATGCTGAAGGAAGTTATCGCCAGTGGGAACTTTAGACTACAGAATATAATTGGCAAGAAAATGGGTCTGGAACACCTAGATATCCTCACCGAGCTCTCCCGGAGGGGATTTAAACACCTTTTAGCTAATATTTTGACAAAGCTCAGCGGCATGGACTTAATAAAGTGAGTGTGTTGCACACTGCATGTGTGAGATAACCTGGGACCCACTTGTACAGATGAGTGTAAATCAGTGCTGACTTGTGTTTGATTGATGGCATTTGAAATGAAAGGAAACATAGGAAATATGCATCTAGTCTGGTTACTTTGAATTTTGTAGTCTTGGTAGTAGAAGGATGCATTCTATACTGAATCCTCTGACTGGCCGAAGTGAAACAGGGTGGATGTGGTGGTTTCTATTATTGGCTGGTTTCTGTAATCAACATTGTGGAGTGTGCCATCTAAGTTAGTATAACGGTTTTCAAAATCGATTACAAGCAGCCTAGAGGAAGGTGGAGGTGTGCACATTGTACTAGTATGTAATTGGTTCTCCAAATAGCTACTCAAAAAGAATGGATACAGCGGAAGCTTGATGGAGCTTTAAAACATTTGAAAATTTTGGCCCTTGGGTAGTCTGGTTAAACACTGATACATGGTCATGGGAACCGTTTCCGTGTTTAGTCAGGTTAGCAAAGCTTACGTTGTGCTTCTGTTCTCTCCTCATCTTAGCATCTTGTCTCCTTTGCTTCCAGTTTGTCTAAAGTGAGCAGACTTTGGAAGAAGATAGTAGAAACCGATAAAGGAGCGTCGCAGCTGTACAGCAAAGCCATGCAGAGAGTCCTTGTAAGTGGTGTTTTTTTGAAGGACTGTTCTTTTTTCTTTAGAAGTAGAGACATTTTATAGCTGGGCGGTGGTGGCGCACGCCTTTAATCCCAGCACTTGGGAGGCAGAGGCAGGCAGGTCTCTGATTTCAAGGACAGCCAGGCCTAATTGAAAAAAAAAGGAAAAGGACAATTTTTTTGTAAGTCCTTTAAATTCATAGAGCACATCAGCCTCCCAGGGGCTGGAGAGAACGAGTGTGAGGGGCATAAGACACATTTAAAAAATTACACTTTTGGTTACTTACGCTTCCTCTAACCCGGAAAGGCTGCGCTGCGTGGACTGATTTAAAAATAAGGGCTGCACAATTAATTAGTGGTGTGTGTCATTGTGGTCAGTTATAAGACAAACTGAATTATCAACACCCTGGAGAGAGTCTTACTATGTAGAGCAGTGGTTCTCAACCTTCCTAACTAATTCTTCGACCCTGTAATACAGTTTCTCATGTTGTGGTGACCCCCAACCATAAAGTTATTTTTGTGCTACTTCATAACTGTAATTTTGCTCCTGTTACAAATTGTAAGGTAAATACCTGATGGGCAACCCCTGTGAAAGGGTATTTGACTCCCCCCAAAGGGGATGCAACCCACAGATTAGGAACTGCTGGTCTAGAGGAAGTGTTTAATTTTCTGAAGTACTTGGTAATTGTATTTCTGACAGTGTTCAGTATATGATTGGGAGTTTGGCCTTAGAGTTGGACATGCTTAGCAAAGAAAGAAATGCTGCTACTTAGCCAGGTGACTTAAGACAAGGGGTACTTAAATTCTGTGCTCAGTTAACTGACTACTGCCACCTGCTGGTAGTTGGGAGAATGACCATTTGTTCTGTGGGCAGGACTTTGGCCTTGGTTAGTTTAAAGGTACCTTGAAATCCTTATAGGCTCATCTTAGTTTCTGATTGACACTTCCATTGAGTTTGTCTCGGGAATGTTTCTGTGCATAGCCCTGTTGGGCTGTATTTAAACCTGCAGATTGACGCAGGACTGGATATCCCGTTCCTTTTTGATCCTTTTACCAACTGCAGATGTAATGAGTAGAGAAAAGAATTTTAAAATTCTGTTACACCTTTTTCAATCAGGAAAACAGTAAGTTGTCGCTGCATGCTTCAACGAGAGGGTACGTTGTGAGCAGAACTGCACTAACTTCTGTTCAGAAGTCATCGACTTGGACTCCCCCCAGAAAAGATACTCAAGCCAATTTGCCCAGTCAGCGTGATCAGAAGAAAGGTCCTGCCTACAGCCGGCACGGGGAATTCCTTGAGGTAACTGTCTAATGGGGGGTATTAGAACCAGCACTCAGTCCTCAGGGGAGTTAACGTGAGAAGTGGGGTTTCAGTACACTACTTGATATCTAGTGTCTGCTACTCTATTAATCACACGCTAACGTGCCTTTGGTTTAGAGTAAGAAGCATTAAGGCAGTTATTGAAGAGGTCACCTCTTCTGTCCCCTTTGTTCACTTGGTGACCGTGGAGTTTCTCAGACTGTTCCGTACTACATTGTAGTTGGCTCCTGTCATAAGGAGAACAGCTGAAGTTCATGGTTTTCTATTACTCTGAACTATTGGGTGATAGACACTAAAATGTCTCCTGTAAATCGTTAACTGTGCTGGAGGCATGGCTTCCCTTCCTGGTTTGGTTACCAGAATTCATTCAGTCCGCTAAAATACACATACATAACGGATTTTTTTCTTCTAGGTGGCCAAGACGTTAAAAAACAACGAGAGCCTCAAGGCCTGTGTTCGCTGTAATTTCCCTGCAAAATATGACCACTATTTGGAGCGCGCGACCTGCAAACGGGAAAGCTGTGGATTTGACTATTGTACAAAGTGTCTGTGTGATTATCATGTCAACACCAAAGACTGTTCGAATAGCAAGCTCCTAAAAGCCACCTGTAAAGTGATGGGCCCTTTGCCTGGAACTAAAAAAAGTAAAAAGAATTTACAGAGATTGTGACCCTTAGCACATCAACTGTAGAGGATCGTAAGGGCTACTTTTTAAGGATTGTTAGATTATAACTTACAAAGGTAAAAATAAATGTAGGGTGCCATTTTGCCCCTTTGGGAAGAGAGGACATGCATATAGCCTCTTAAAACAATTACAGTGTAATATTAAAAAATTAAAAATTTTCATACAAATGGAAAGATTAAATTAAGAAAAAGAAACTGGGTATCTATTTGTAGTTAGATGGTAAGTAAAATTGATTGGATTTTATGGCAAGTGAAGGCTGTAATTTTATGGAGTCTTTAAAACATGTGATTCACAGTGTTAGCATCTGTGATGCTTTACCAAATTTGTATTGTGTCCACGTCAACCTGAGTCTGTCGATTTAAATGTTTGTCTTTGTCAGTATGAGCCTTTTTCAATGTGTAAAGTATTCATTGTAAAGTCTTGTTTACTTTATTTCTGGTCTGTTTTAGTGTTTTTATACTTGTAAATATTTCTGTTTTTACGTGCCAAAGAAAATAAATATTCATATAACTTTATTTTGTTTTGTTACAAATAAAATTGTTATAAGTTTAGTAGCATGTGCTCTTCATTTTTATGCCCACATTGGCACTGGAAACAAGTACACTGAGCTGTGAAGGGAATTGGGTGGATCATGTGTCACTAGAGGGCTTGTCCTACCTCTCCTAGTTCCCTCCCAATAGCTTATCTGGTAAGTGTGTAGACCTGTAGATAAACATCTCTAGATGCTGCAACTCCTTAGAACACTGAAGTATAAAGGGCATTTTCTGTCTCAGCAGACTTACCATCAGGTTTACTGAGTAGTGGGCAATGGTTTGTTTTTATTTTCTAGTTTTCATTTGTTTATCCATAAAGAAACATGGATGACCTGCAGTACCAGTTTAGTGATCTTATCTTGCATTAGTTCAGGTTTATCATGAGCAATCTTCAGTTTTAAAGAGTATCTAGTGATCCTAGTCAGTGGTAACTTCATTTTAGGATTTGAAATCTATCCTTAAGTGCTTTCCTGGTTTTGCACGTTAGGGTTTTGTTTTTTGTTGTTGGGTTTGGTTTAGTTTTTTGTTACTTTTATCGAGACAGGATTTCTCTGTGTGGCCCTAGGTATCCTGGAACTTGTTCTGTAGACCAGGCTGGCCTTGAACTCAGATCAATTGTTCTGATTGGAATTTACCTATGAAAAGAACTTGGACACCGGAAGCTCTTGGTATTCTGTACTATTGGTATTTTAAGCACATTGAACATGGACAGGGCTTTTTGGTTTTGTATTTGGGTAGTTTTCATTTCCAAATGCCTCCTGAAGCTGGTGATCCATTTTCCCCCTTAGATTTGAGGAATTTGCAGAATTGCCTTAAACAGGTTTTCCGTATCATTACTCTGCCTCGGTTCCTTCAACATCACTGGCTATCAGATTTGGTTTCTTAGTTGTACCACAGGCTTTGGGTGACACATTGTTTCCCCCATCAATTAATGCTATCTGATTATTCCTGCATATGTAGTTCCTGGTACTCCTCTGCCTCATCTGTTAGGGGTGTTTAGGGTTTAACTGTGCTATTGATGAAACACTGACCAAAAAACAACTTGGAGGGGAAATAGTTTATTTCATTCACATTTCAAATCAGTTCAGCAAAAGCAGGGCAGGAACCTGGAGGCAGGAGCTGATGTAGAGGCCATAGAGGAGTGATGCCTTCTGGCTTGCTCAGCCTGCTTTCTCAGGAGAGCAGCCTGGGGATGGTACCATCCACAATAGGCTGGGCCCTTCCCTGTCAATCACAATACCCTGCAGGCTTGCCTATAACCCAATCTTACACAGGCATTTACTGTGTCTAAGCCAGCAGTTCTCAACCTGTGGGTCACGACCCCTGTATCAGTATTTACGTTACAATTCATAACTAGCAAAATTCCAGGTCTGGAGTAGCAGTGAAAATAATTTTCTGGTGGGGGGGGGGGTCACCTCAACATGAGGAACTGTGTTAGAGGGTTGTAGAGTCAGGAAGGGTGAGAACCACTGCTCCAAACTTAGCTGTCCTGCCACCTCTTCCTTGGTCTCTAATCCACTTCCTTCCTTGGGATAGTGTCTCCCCTTTGTTACTAAAACTTTTTACCCAGTCAACTGAAGTTTTTGAAGAAAAACTTCTAATTTGGTTTTTGAAGAAAATGTCAGTTTGTCTATGTTGCCACGCTGGTTAGTTTTTTTGTTGTTGTTTGGTTGGTTGGTTTTGTTTTTAACTGGACACAAGGTAGGATCATCTGGGAAGAGGAAAGCCCTCCCTTGAGAAAGCGCCTCTGTTTGATCGGCCTGCAGACACATTTGTGGAGCGCTTTCTTGATGAACGGTTGATGTGGGAAGGCCCAGCCCACCGTCGGCGGTTCCACCCCTGTATGCGCGTCCGTGGGGTGTATAAAACAGCACGCTGAGCAAGCCACGGAGCAAACTAAGTCTTTGTCTGTGGCCTCTGCTTCAGTTCCTGCATCCAGCTCCTGCCTTGAGTCCCTGCCCTGACTTCCCTTTGGGATACAGCTGGAAATCGTAAGCCAAAACAAACCCCTTCCTCCTCAAATTGCTTTTGGTTGTGGTGTTTCATCACAGATTGGAAAATAGCTTAGACGGTTGCTTTTCGAGGCCATACCAAGATATTTTCCAAACCGGCAGCCTTTTCTCAGGAAACGTGTGAGGGTTCCGTTTATGTGGCATTCTTGGCAACATCTACTCCAGTCTGTAAGAAAGCAATACAACTGGGTTGGGGATTTAGCACGTTTGGGGAGTATATATTATTGATCAAGTGGTTTATCCACCTGTCTTTTGATTGGTTATCAGCTTAGAGGAATTGTTTTAATTTTTTTATTGTTCCAAATGATTTTCCTTCTATAGAGCATGTTTTTCATGCTGTATCTAAGAAATGTATCTAGTCTACATACACAGTTTTCTCCTACATTCACTTTTAGAAGTTTTACATTAAAAACAGTACTACCTTTGTTTGTTTGGGTGGGTGGAAGCATACTATAGAGCATGCAGGTACAGGTTTGAAGACAACTTGGGGAAGCTGGTTCTCTCCTTGTATCACGTGGGACTGAGGCTTGGCAGCAAGCACCTTCACCTGCTGAACCATTTTGTTGGTCCATTTGCACACTTTGTAATTTTATGGTTAGAGTGTATGGTTAGTCTGTAGTTTCTAGAATGGTGGGAGGAGTGTCTTGAAATGGGCACCCATTTGTCCCAGCACTGTCTGCCGACCCATGTCCTTTGCCTACTGAAATGCCTCTTGGATTCCACACCACCCTGGTAAGTTTTATAACCTGACAATGGCAGCTTTTTAATATTTTTCGGACATTTTCCAAGTTATGTCGCCTATTGTGTTTCTACATAAGTCTTGTTAGTTTATCGGTTTTAATAGGACATTGGTTTTGATTGGGATTGTGGGGACCATATCGGTATGACAACTACTCACATCTCAACAGCCCTGTTTCCCAGCCCCAAACATAGCGGTCTGTCTGATACACATCACTCAACATGTCTTTTCATTATATACATCCAGTACATATATAATGTACTTATCCTTAAGCTTACCCCTAAGCCTCATATGTTATAATATTGTGACTACATCTTATTTTCAGTTTTCTATGGTCTGTTGCTATCTTGAAATGCAATGTATTTATTTATCTGGCAACCTTACTAAATATAGTTAATTATAGTTGAATGTTAGTAGATTTGTATCAAACAAATAAATATAATTTTATTTCTCTTAGTCCATCTATAAGCCTTCTATATGACTTTAGTTTCTTGATTATTATTTTTTGGGGGCACGTTTTATAGTCTAAAACCTGCGGCTCAACAGAAATGCTGGTGATGTTTTTGTCAGATCCCAGATATTAAGGAAAACGCTAAGAGCAATGTTAGCTGTTTTTTTTTTTTTTTTTCATGAGTTGCCTCTGTTTACTTGAGGTTCCTCTCTGTTGGCTTTTGTCAGTTTTTTTCGCTGGCTAACGTGGTCATGCTGGGTATGGAGGTGTGGTGACTACCATAAATTACCTTGATTTCCTAGTATTAAAACAACCTTCCATTCCTAGGATTAAGGCCACTTGTCCATGATATTTATTATTTATATTATTGGATTATGTGAGTGTGTGTGCATGTGTGTGTGGGTGTGTTGAGAAGTGTTGCATTTGTGTGCATAAGAGATGTTGGCTTGTAGCTTCCTAGGGTGTTTGGGACATACTCCCCCCTTTTCAGTTTCCTGGATGTTTATGTAGAATTAGAATGCTCTCTTCCGTTGTGGTTATCTAGAAATCAAGAAAGCTGGATTTCCATTATGGGAAAGTGTTTACCTGTGTGTTTGTAAATAGCTACAAGGCTCTTCAGGTCTCCATTTCTATTCATTTCTCTTTGAATAAGTTTATTAGTTTTTCAAGGACTTTTTCAGGAACAGTAATTACGGGATTGCTTAGCATGGAGTGGTCAGAATAGTCCTTTACATACTTTGGAATCTGCAAATGTCCTCCTTTTAATGATTTTTGCAACATAGCTTGGTCTTGACTCACTTTGATGTACTAAGAAGATGGATAACTTAGACAATGGAGCTTTCCTGGTCGCAGTGATGTGGTCCACACTGTGTATATATTTGCTTGTTTGGAGGAAGTCAGAATGCTAGCTTAAAGCTCACCGAAGCTTCCTGTAACACCCAGTTGACCTTGCTCTTTGAATTGAACCTAGATAAAATCTAGATCACAAGATATCCTAATTGGTGCCTGTTGGAGTAAGAACACACATTACATTCAGAAGCGACTGGCCTTGGCCAAGCAAGGTGCGAGCTAGGAGTTGAACTTGGCAGTGACTATATTACATGGCCCCTCTGATCCAGGCAGGGAGCAGCCCGTGTCCTCCAGTGCCTGTGCCTTGCCATCCTGCTAGAGTGTGAGGTGAACGTGTACTTGGTGTCACTTGTGATAACCTTTCAACAGCAGATACAGCTTTGCTGAGGCCCTTCTCCTCATGAAGCCAGTTCAAATTTGGCAGTCCTGTGTTAACTCATGTCTCGGATGCTGGGAATGAAAGATTAATGTTTCTATAAAACTCCAGTGTGTCCATATGCGTTGCTCTTTTGTGGTGTTCTCAACCTCGGTGCTGCCCACTTCATATAATCAAATGCTATCTTCACAGGTTAGCCCTGAGGCCAACTTACCATGTTGGTGGGAATGCTGTTGGGTACCAGGAGATGAGTGGTCCAGGACTCTGCCTAGGAAGCCTGCCATGCCTTTTCCCACAGTTCGAGGGCTGCTGTAAACTCTGACTGTATGAGAGAGTTTCAACTGTTGCTCTGCTTAGAGTCCTGACTATGTGACATTGTTCCCTTTGCTTCAAATTCTTCTTCAACAGTTTGAACACATTGCCACGAGATGGCGCTCTTTTGACACTGTCCTTTTGAGTGTTCACTCCTGGGAATGTAATGAAAAAAGGGATGTAAGAATATTATTGTGTTTCTATTCAATTTATGTTATCAGATTAGAAAGTGAAGTACATATATATTGCTATTTTAGGATATTTATATTTTAAACAGTTTAACGTTTGGTCTTAGATATGAAGGGTACGTCTTCTGTTCAATATTTGAAAGAATTATTCCTTAGAAAGTGTAGCTCTGTGCTAACCTGTGTGGAAGCATCGTGTAGTTACAGGATATTTGAAACACAATTCATTTAAATCCAAAGTGAGTGCATTATAAATGGAGCACGCGCACCAGATATCGGAGACTCCATACAAAGCAAAACAAAATCAGCTAGACAATTTTCATATTGACTGCTGATTGAAATAACCATATATTATTAGATTTACTGGGTAATTAAAGCACAATGAAGTTCACCCAAGTTACAGAGAAGTCTTTTCTGGCACCATAACTGATGTGTCAAGATAGAGGACCCTAACAGTCAGCGCTTAAGGTTTTTTTTTTTTTAATTAAATGAAATTATTTTATTTAATAGATATGTAGGAAAGAGTACATTTGCTAGAAAAATGAACAAAAGGATATTTTCGACCACTTTAGGCTAAATATTCCCTGTGTTTTGTTGATGTAATTCTGAGTTGTTAATATGTAAAAGGGAACTTTATCCATAACAGAATAGGAGATGTACTCAGACGTTAGGTACACCTAAGCAATTAATCTTAAATTTACATGTGTACGTGTATGTGTATGAGGAAAAGAGTGACCAGAAGAGAGCATTGGTTTCCCTGGACCTGGGGTTACCGGCAGTTGTGAGGCACCTGGCGTGGGTGTTGGACTTGAACTCTGGTCCTAGGCAAGAGCAGCAGGCCCTTTTAACCACCAATCCATCTCTCCAGCCCTACAGCAAACTTGTTTTTCCAGAGCTCCTGTGCAGCAGTGATGGCACCTGACACCTCATCCTCACATAGTTGTGGCTGTAGCTTCTTACTCTCTCACTATTTAACCTTGAACGGGATGTTTGTAGCCAAAATAAACTTGTGTTAAATTTTCTATCATCTGTGTTACTGTGCTTCTGAAAACTAAAAAGCTTTTTGACCTCAGTAGGGTGATAAGAGAAAGCAGACTTACTGCCAGGTAAAAATTACGTTACATGCCGGGCGTGGTGGCGCACGCCTTTAATCCCAGCACTTGGGAGGCAGAGGCAGGCGGATCTCTGTGAGTTCGAGGCCAGCCTGGGCTACCAAGTGAGCTCCAGGAAAGGCGCAAAGCTACACAGAGAAACCCTGTCTCGAAAAAACCAAAAAAAAAAAAAAAAAAAAAAAAAAATTACGTTACAGTATGGAGCTAATGAACCTTTAAATATCTTTAAAGTGCTGATGGAGACATTAAAAGTTATTCATCTGTCCATATTTAGAACATCTCTTGAGCACCTTCTGTATACAGTGTGAGCTAGCTTGGTGATGTCAAATGCAGAGCCTATATCTGAGTTCCATCAGAGAACGCAGCTTTAAGACCTCCTAACAGTTCATGGTAGATGGCTTAGGTGTACTTCCACACTGGTTAAGACTGTCTAAGTAGAAATGGTTTAGTCTTATTAATGACCGACTTCCTTCCAGAAGTGCTCTGAGTGAGTGGACGAGATTGTAGGAGGTCAAGGGAGTCAGCACTATGGAACCAGACCATGGAAGAACTGATGTTCTAGATCCAGAGACAGATTCTCAGGCCACAGAGGCACAAAGCAATATCTATGCCATCCCTATATTCTGGAGAGATGCAGTTGGGAAAAGACAGGGGAATGTTTACCCTATGAGAGAAGTTGAGGGTGACAGTTTTTTCCCACTCCAAGGGATAGCAACAATCTTTCTGGGAGTGTGCTGGCCCACATGGAATATGGGTATTGGCAGTGCTGAGATTGAAGGGCAGAGAGAAGAGGACCATATGGCCTCCCCACCCCTCTTTATTTGCTGGAGCACAGGAAGTGTATCTGGGTTGGGGACTTCATGTGAAAGCTATGCTCTGGTCAGTGTGACACACTGTTAGACTAACATAGCCTGGTGGGTGAAGAGCTGGGATCATGTCCACACAGGTTCTTCCTGGAAAGCTGACAGTAAGACGTGCAGAATGCCAGTAAGGCCTGTGGGGTATCATCCCAGGACCTCATCAGCCTTGAGAACTCCAGCGGGATAATGAAGAGGATGCCACATTTCCTTTTAACAATCCATTCCTAAGAGGTAGTGTGCTGTAGATGCATGGTGATGTCCTTCCAATACTGACACAAACTGTGTTTTGTTTTTGTTTTTTTTTTGCTTTTTTGTTTGTTTGTTTGTTTGGTTGGTTGGTTGGTTTTTTTCGAGACAATGATTTCTCTGTGTAGTTTTGGAGCCTGTCCTGGATCTCACTCTGTAGCCCAGGCTGGCCTCGAACTCACAGAGATCCACCTGGCTCTGCCTCCTGATTGCTGGGATTAAAGGCATGCGCCACTGCTGCCCGGCCGACAAAAACTGTTTTACTTACAATATTTCTAGTAAAATGTGAAATGTTACCGTGTTTGCTCATGTCCTTCCCCTTTGGGGCTCTGGAGGCTTTGCCTGTGTGGCAAGAACGTGAGGGATCTGTGTTGTGTGAGGTAGCTGGAAACACCTTTATATTCCTAGATGTTGCACCTAGATTTTCCTGTCCTTTTATTAAGTATTCACACTTTGGAATTGTGGGGAAGGTGGACGCACTTACCATTTTCCCTGTCCTGTTGCACCTCAGGGTCCCTTTCCCATCCTGTCCCTCTTCGGGTTTCCACCAGAGGGCAGAACCAGCCCACCTAATTCCCAGCTCCAGCTGTCGGCTTCAGTGTTTCAGATGAAACTTCTTGGATTTCTTCAAATGGTGGGGATGTCGTTGCTCCGAGGAATTGTTGAGGGTACCCAAAGTCAAGCTCTGAGTTAGAGTGCTACTCTGCTGTTCATCCTTTCTGAGACTTTGAGGATTTCACTGGGTTTTCTCTCTCTGAGGAGCAGTGTTTTCATCCTTGTAAAACAAAGGAGCAACCTGCCTTTTGAGTGGCTGTGAGTATTACATAAGTTCAGGCATGTGTCAAGCGCTTGAAGCCATGCGTGGTGTGTAGGACTCTCTAGACAAGGGAGAGTCCTGGTGGAGTTATGGAAACGAAGGTTCCTTATTCCCTAGGGGCTACCTGGAAAACAGCGAAGAGTAAAAAGACACGAAATAAGACCACTTGTTTTGGGGGTCAGGCATATGTATGAGGGACTACTTGTATGTGTTCTTTCCACCCACTTTACCTTCTACGCAGAAGGTAAACTATTTCCCTTGTTCATTGACTTATCTTGTGTGAGAACAATGCCCCAGCACATTGTAGGTTCTCAATAAATAACTGTTAAATAAACAGAAGATTATCAGGTCATTGCTATAGTTTTGATATCAATGTCTCCCATGACCACACAGGTTAGCTTTGTCCCCAGCCCATAACACCACCGGGAGAAGGTGGGATGTTAAATAGGAAGAGCTTAATGGGAGGCAGCTAGGTCATTGGAGTCATGTCTTTGAAGGGGATATAGGGACGTGTGGCATGTGCTATGGATGTTCTGTACTGTGCCCAGATCATCAGGGTTGAGTGACCATGGAATGAAACTTCTGTAACAATGAACCCAATTAAGCATGTCTTCTTTGAAGTTTCTTTTCTCAGGTGTTTTTCATAGTGACGGAGAGCTAGCACATGCATTTACATTTACATGTAAGAACACGGAGAGAAAGTTAGCACAGCCCTCCCAGGTCACACAAATAAGTGGAGTTTATTTCACCTTAACCCAAATCCATTTCATCCTAAACTCCATCGTTTTCTTTCCACGGGGTTCTGTCACCATGAAGAAGGACTCAGAAGCTCAATGAAAATGAATATCTGAGCCTGGCGGTTGTGGCGCATAGCCGGGCGGTGGTGGCGCACACCTTTAATCCCAGCACTCGGGAGGCAGAGGCAGGCGGATCTCTGTGAGTTCAATGCCAGCCTGGGCCACAGAGTGAATTCCAGGAAAGGCACAAAGCTACACAGAGAAACCCTGACTCGGAAAACCAAAAAAAAAAAAAAAGAAAGAAAGAAAGAAAAAGAAAAAGAAAATGAACATCTGATGGGGGCTTAGAACTGACCCGCCTGGCTGAGTCTTCATACTGTCTTGGAGGAAAGAGGTGGGGTATTCCTTGTAGTCATGCTTTTTGAGGTTTGTTTCCTCCAGTGTTTACATGGTACAGAGGAAAAATTTAACTTCAGGCATTAGAATTGCTCAAGTCTAATGACTATTCCTAACTCAGATGATCACAAAAGTATTCCCCAACTATCTTCCACAACCAAATGGCATCACAGCAGTGAAATACAAGGAAAAATGAGCATGTTAAAAACTGCTTAGAAGCTGGACGTGGTTGTATACATCTGTAATCCTGGTACCCAGGAAGATGAGGCAGTAAGGTTTTAAGTCTGAGGTCAGCCTGGGATACAGAGCAAGTTTAAAGCTCGCCTTGCCTATCACCAGAGAGACAACTCATGATGAAGGAAGAGGAGGAGGAGGGGAAATATTAAAATTCACATTTTGGGAGGGTAGAATGGCTTTTGGCTCCCAGCCTAGGTTCCATTTGTGCTTGTTGAATGCCTGTGAGTTTGAGAATGGAAGCTGGTAACTGGCTAAAGAAACCTAGTGCTTTGATACATAGTGCGTGGTACATCTGTCAGCCAAGAAGATCAGCATCCTCTGGGCACTTGCGGGGAATACAGTCTCATTCCAGACCTAGAGAATGGGAAAGGGACACTTTAATACCATCCCTGGGCGAGCTGATGAAGGCATGAGCAGTCCCACTTAGCCAACAGGGCCGAGCCACAGAACACAGTTGTACAAGGGCTGATCCCTTTTAACTAAGAAACGGCCTTCTTCGCATGTTTCAAAAAAAGCACTGTGTTGGGAGAAAACTTGTCCTGGTTACCATTAAATGTCAAAAAGGGAGCTGCAGGGGAGAGTGGAGCTCCCCGTGGTTGTATTAAAAAGTGAAAACTGCAAATGTATCTATTTCTTCTCGTTAGAGACTTATATTCATGCCAGTGTAGACCAAGTTTCTCTAGTTTTGCAGGGAGAATTCTCATGAGGCTTGCTTGTGTGAAAGGTCTGTCATGCCATTATTTATAGGCATCTGTCAAGGCTACATTCTGCCCTATGCATGAATCATCAAGACGTGTTTCTTAAATCCAAGCTGGAGGCAAGGAGCCAGGCAGAAATCCATGGAACTGTCATTCTGCAGGACAGATGTCTGGGCTTGGGTTATAAACCTCCTCTGTTTATGGAAAGTCAAAGAAACTTGAAGTGATGTTTTCATATATGGTTCAGTCCCATGGAGATACATGAAAGCTTTGCTGCCTAAAGTATTTTGTATATGTATATACATTGCACATGCATTTTATACAAATATCCACTTATTAAATGTATACTATACATGTGTTCATTTACAGTCATCATTTTAATGGTATTTTACATGCCACTAAAGTGCACATAGTTTTTATAATATTTGTGTTTTATAATGCCTTTTCAAAAGTTTGTAGTGCTCACATATGATCTGCAAATGTGTGCATGAGTGTGTGTGTGTGTGTGTGTGTATGTGAATGTCTGAGTATATGTGTGAGTATATATGAGTGTGTATGTGTATTAGTGTGTGCCTGTGTGTGAGTATGTATGTGTGTGTGAATATGTGTGTGTGTGTGTGAGCTGTGTGACTATGTAGGAGTATGAGTGTGAGTGTATGTGTGTGTCTGTCTGTCTGTGAATGTATATAGATCTTTATAAGCATTCTTTTTTTTTTTGACTGGCTGTTTTCACAGTACTAGGGGTTGATCCAGTCTTCGCACATGCTGAACAAGCACTGTACCATGGAGCTCAGTCTCAGCTTTGTTCATTACCTTGAAAACTTATAACATGGAAGGCTAACACTGGACTGTCTCAGCCACATGTGCATAGACCAGCAATACTAAAATTATCACCAGGTATTACTAGGTTAAGAACAGTAGGAGCAACAAAGCAATTTCCTTCAAGAGTTTTAAAGATTTTCTTTCATTAACTTACCTACACATTTTTGCTTGTCTGCAAAATTGAATTCTTCCATTTGAAAACACAAACTAGATACTGCATGTGGATAGTGTTTGGTACCACTCTGACTTGAAATTAACTCAGAAAATAAGCTATTTTAATTCTCTCTGTCTCTGTCTCTTTCTCTCTCTGTCTTTTTCTCTCTCTGTCTCTGTCTCTCTCTGTCTCTACATAAACTTCAATTCTCCAAATTCAGTATTTTTCTCGTGTTGTTTTTGCTGGTGATTCAGTAGAGCAGTGACTAGTAATTTCTTGGGTTTGGAATTTGAGCTGAAGGATAGAGAGAAAGACTCTTGTATTTGGACTTCATACTTCTTAAGCATCCAGCAGTGAGGTAATTTCTGTGTGCTGTGTACTAATGGAAGTGTGTATTGAGTTAAGGGACACAGGGACCAATGAAAGACAAACTCTGGTTTGATTGGCTCCTCCCATTAATGTCTAATTTCTTGAGTTGTGTGTTAATATTCTCAATTTACTTAACTAATCTTCCTACTGAATTATTCTTTTCATGACTCAGTACAATATTCCCAGGGAGGAAGATCTTCCAGAGAAGCCATGATTTTGAAGAGTCTGCATGATTATTTTCATTGTGTTTTCTAGCACCTTCTTTACATTTTCAGATATGAGAAGGACAGTGTCTCCTTCGTGGACATGGTTGGCTTTCCAGTCCGCACTGTTTGGACATTTCCCACAATTCCTTCAGGCTATTTCTTCACCTAACAGACCTGTAATATATCATGGTTTGCCTCATGTTATTACATCCCTAATCTCCTTGTGACAGACTTTCTGTCATATCAGTCACATGCACAGGCATCATTAAGAGCAGACTAATTTTGCCTTCTCTCAGTATCCTGTGTATATATTGTTTGTGGGTCGATCCTCCCACACCTTAACCAAAATTATGATTTATTTAATTAAAAGCTTGATTCCCGTGGATTCACTAATGAACACATACCTTTCCCAATAAGCTACCATGGTGGGTGTCAGAGATGTAACTGTAATTGAATTGAATTACCCTTGAGAGTAAAACATTTCGTGATCTTTTCCCAGAGAAGGAAAATGGTATTCCCTTCCTCCCTAGAATAGCTTCAGGATGGCACTGAAAAGGACTAGTGTTATTGGATGACCAACTTTCACAGGACCCGAGAGTCTCAGGGCAGTATGCAATCTTAACTGGATTTTAGCCTCATTAATTTCTCTTCATCCATTTGATAGACACACAGCTATGTGCACACAAAGTGTCTGTCATGAAGATTTTCTGCTTTGCTCTCAGAAGTTGAGCTGGTTCTGATGACTGACAATGGAATGGCCCCTACGTTTCTGCTCTTAGTTAAACACTTTACAGGGGGGCAAACTCACTGAACCCATTTAATCCATTTGCCTCTTCCCCTCAACCTAACCAAAAGTTTAGTTGAGTTAGGTTCTCCTATTGTACAGATGTTTATCTGAGGATCCATAGAGACTAAGTTACATAGAATCAAATCTAATTGATGTGCATGAGGCCTGGATATGCAAAATCTTCCCACCAACTTCATCTGCACAGGGACTCAGACCTTTGTGCGTAGCTCACACTCACCACTGACTTTCCAATGCAAGATCCACCTGGAATCACATGGTATTAAGTACTGCTGTAAACTTAAGATGAAGTATCTTGCCTTTTGAAAACTTGTCTATTTGCCCCCATTACTAAGGGAAATAAGATAATACAGCTTGTGGAATAAATTTTGGACTAATGAGAAGATATTTGGGGAAAAGAAACCTGTCTTGATACCTCTTAAGTTACGTCTCTAAAACCCCGATGTCCGTCTCCTTAATCTATGACTAACACTGACCTTTGTAGACAATGTTGGTTTCTTCGCTCTCTGCCCCCGGAGCTATTGACAGTCATCTCAAATGAGAGGGAAAAAATAAAAAGCACTGTGACTGCTATGACGTGGAAGTGAGTCACAGGAAGATGAAGAATGAATCTGTTTCTACGTGACCATTATATTTAGAATAATCTACCCTTCATCATAGAGACTGTGTGGACAGAAATGCTATTACAAAATCACATTCTTGAATGTACTATCAGAATTTTGCAAGTGATAGCATTTTAACAAGATTAGAAGAGAAGAATTGATCAGAGATGAAATGATATTTTAAATGTGATTTAGCATCAGACAATTGGCTTTCATGTGGGGGATTCTCTGCATATTGCACATAAGTATATGTCCATTTAGGGGAAGTAATTCGTATTTCTCACTGTTCCCTGTAGAAACGGTATCTACTCATTTTGTTTCAAGTTTATCTTAAGTACTTATGATTATTCTTTAAATTCACTTGGGATGTATTCAGAAAAAATTCTGTCCTATGACATCATTGACTTGAGAGCTTTTATAAAGCAAAGCACTACTAACTAGAGATGATTGATGATGTTGAAATATTAATCATATTATCCAAAGTGACAGGTTTATTCAGGCAGGCTAAACATTTCAAGAATGACTAAGATCTGTGTATTTATTTTAAGATAATATAACTGAAAAATTTGATTCTTAGTGGGCACTGCAGCTGGGGAAAACATTTCTTTAAAATTCTGCAAGTCTTCATAGTTGGATATTTTCCTTATTTATGATATGATACCAACATGCATTAATTAAATCATCCTATTCTCTCAGTATGCTCATGATGTTTGCACAATTAATAAAATCATAAAGACTGAAAAATATCAAGTGGGTTAGATTGACCAAATGCTACCTTAAATCATTATGCATGACATCATCTAATTTATTTGTCAAAATATTATTTTTCTCTCTTTCTGAGTTTTGAAAATTGATTCATTTTTAAAGTATCTTTAATTAGTAGAACACACTCTACATTTCTATTTTAAGGATTTCTTTTCTAATCTCTAAAAAATTAACTTAGCTTTTACCTTATGGGTGTTTTGGCTGCATGTATGTCTGTGCACCGTGTGTGTGGTGCTCTCAGAGGCCAGAGAAGGGCATTGGATTCTCCGGAACTGGAGTAACAGATGGTTGTGAGCCTCCATGTGGGTGCTAAGAATTGAACCCTGATCCTCTGGAAGAACAGCCAGTGCTCTCAACTTCTGGGCTATCTCTCCAGCTGCCAAGATTTCTTACAATGTTTAAAATAGTTTTAAAAACTCAGACAGCAAGAACAGGCTTTTATTTAAAGGGATTTGAGAGCACTGGATAGGTGGGGTCAGGATCATCATCAGCTAGATATAGACTAACCTTCTCTAGACATGTGCCTTCCGAATTCAGAGAGCCAGGGAGTGAGGCCAGAATGGAGGCTAGAAACAAGCAGCTTCAGTGACGGCATGTGGTAATCATTCATTCATTCATTCATTCATTCATTCATTCATTCATCCAGTCATTCAAGAGACTATTATACATGAGGTTCTGGACTCTGGTAAGCATAGGAGATCCATCCTTGAAGGCAGATGCAGGCCTTTCTCTCACAAAGTTCAGAATGGAGTGATGCATAAATAATAAAGTACGATCAATTTTATAGAAATTTTTTTCTACATCATGCCCAATAATGAGTCGATGCCAGATTCATTTACATTGTTGCAATTTTCCTTGTGGATCTTTATGATATTCTGTGTGATTCCATTTACACCCTCCCCCCCACACACATACACACATACACACACACACACACACACACACACACACACACACACACACACACACACACTGGCTGACAGGGGCTGTAGGCAGAGTAATGGTAACTGTAGGTCGGAGAGTACAGAACATCAACTATGCTTCCTGAGAGTCTCCTGCGTTTTGTTGCAGCAGTAGAAAATTGACTATTTTGGCCATTTTTATTAGAGGGCTTTGTATAGGAAAAAGTCACGGTTAGACTAATCTTATGGTCAATCTCACTAACCTCTTTATGTAGAATGAGATGGGTTATTTTTTGTTTTTGTTTTCTAATGTTAAATTACAGTTAGAGGCACAGAAAAATTGATCAAAAATTCTCTTCAAAAAAAAAAAAAAAAAAGCCTAAACCCATGTCTCTTAGAGAATTAGAAATTAGCTTAAGCTTTCTGAAGGCTCATAAAATTAGGCTTCAGGAAAACAACTAGAAATTCTGAGAAAAAAAGAAAACAATATTGAATTAGTCAATATCTATTATATTTGTTTTAGCTTCTAACAAGTACAAATATTTAATGTTTTTCTTCATACTCTACACTGTGCTGGGCATTGAATACAGCTGGACAAAATAGATATGATGCTTCCTCTCACAAAATTCCTAGTCTGTACATTCCGAATCTAGAGATGAGCTTTTGTTCTGTGTTAAGCATTGAATGTAGGGTCTGATTGATGTTGGGTAAGTATTCTGTGACTGAACTTCATTGTCAGCACTGGAGAGGTGGGGTCAGGATCATCATCAAATTTTACGAGGCTAGTCTGAGGAAGCTGTGGAGGCTGGCTCTGAACTCATTCTGTACCACGAGTAGTTGATGAATCTTTCTACCTCTGTCTGCTAAGTAGCTAAGATTTCAGGCCTGTCTTAAGATGTGCATACCTTCAATGAATTGGTTCTAGGCTATGTAAGCATTGTGCTTTGCAATGGCCTGCCTGTCTTTCTTTTCCAATCTTACAATCCATAGCTTCTGAAGTCACAGATCCCGCATCTCTGTCTGCACTGCCCCATCCCCTCAGGGGTAATGTTCCCATCTGTCCTGGGAGCAAGCCCGGCCTGGACAACTAGAACCTCGGTGCCAGCAGCTCACAGCCCAGTTTCTCTTGCTCTGGCTTCAGGACTGTGAGTCTTGTTGACTGTGGTTTTTCCTTTATGCTTTGGTTGTGAGAACCTGAGAACCAGAGGCAGCCATCCCCCTGCCCACCCCTCCAACACCGTTAGTACTTCTTTGCTCTCTGTTGGTTTGCTGTATACCGCTTCAACACCACAGGAAGGATGGGTGGCTTTGCCAGCCAGTACAGTGCAGATTGTCACCTGTCAGGTAACAGCGCTTATCCTTGGGCCTAGCTCACACTACTTATTAGATATCGGGCCTTTCTGCCGTAAACACATTTTCATTTTGGATCTGCTTTCTATGCTTATAGGTCAGCCGGTCTGTCTGGAGTAATAATTATGAACCCAAACTATTGACAGAGGCTGTCTGATAACTTTTATTGCATGTTGATGTATTATGAATGTGCACGTGTGTGCCTCTGTGTGGTAGCAGGATAAAGGCATTGGGAGTTTTTTTGTTTTGTTTTGTTTTTTTTTTTTAATTGCCCTCGATTTTATATATCAAGGCTGGGTTTTATACTTGAATCCAGAGGTCACCAATTTGGCCAGTTTTGTCACCTAGCTTGCACTAGGGTTCCCGTGTCTAGGCTTACAGGTAGGTCACCATGCCCACTCGGGGTTTAAGTGGATACTGATGCTTCAAACGCCTTTCTCATGTTTGCATGGCACACACCTTCCCCAACAAGCCGTCTCCCCAGCCCCACGATAACTTAAACTATTTCTGTAGTCAAATTGTTCTTAACTTCAAATACTTAAACGAAAATCTAAGCACTGAGCTGGAAACAAAGCTCTGTGAGTAAAGTCCTTGCTATGTAATCATGAAGACCTACATCAGCCTGCCAGCACCCATGTAAAAGCTGGGTGTTGGTGAGGATCACACATGTGGACCCCAGGATCATGCTGGTCGGCTAGTCTAGCTGAAACAAGAGCTCTAGGATCAGTGAGTCTTTGTTCCCAAAGCTAAAGTGGAGAGTGACAAAGGAAGACTTCAACTTTGATCTCTAGTCTCCACACACCCATGTGTCCATAAGGGCACACACACACACACACCTCTGATGCATCTATACCTCTCCCACAAATCAACAAATATATAAAGATAATTTGGACACTTAAATTATTTGGTTGAGAGCATGAAACTGTTGAAAAGTTGCTACTCTTTTAAAATGCTGAGCAAGTGCATCATCACATGGAAATTAAGTTAAACTTCCATAGAGCCGGCAGCGACTCAGTATCAGTACATACAGCTTCAATTCTGTAAAGCTGGTCGATTAATTCTGTCCACAAACACGTGTGACATAACCAGGATGTGTGAGGCACAGCACACAATAAAGTGGAGCAAGTGGTAAGCAGCATTTCATAGAGGCATACAGGCAAACTGTGCTCCATTTATTTACAGCTTTCTAAAGGCCTTCAGAGCTGATTTGCACCTATCACAAATATTCTAATGAGTAACAGAGTGCATCTGCTTGCAGATACTTTTCAAAAATTTTAATCTTCTCTAAATCATTAGGTGAAACTTTTATATTTTGCTGTATCCTGGTCCACAATACCACTTCCTTTCTGTCGATGTAATTATTTAGCCCTTCATCTCATTGTTTTACCTGGGATCAATCAATCCGTAGCTGCATTTATATACTATTAACTTTATATAGTACCAATGGGCATGAGAAATATTTGTAAGTTTGAGAGTCTTAAGGAAGGGGAAATTTCTTTTTTTTTGCAGGGGGAGGGGGGAGCTGGGCAGGGGGTGCCACCAATAAATTAGGAGAATGAAAGTCTGGACTCCATGGGGACTCCAAAGTGGTCTGGACCTCAATGAATGGAAACAGTGACAAGAAAGGACAGGGAAGATTCTCCAGCGAGAGGAGAAGGGTCAGAATGATGGGGACGGGGGATGAAATGACAAGTCTTAGCATGTGGCACACACATTAGCTGTGAGTCAGCATATTATAGCTGTGGAGAAAAGGTTTATTTGGTTCAGGTTTTCAGAGGTTTCAGTTCCTGGTTGCTTCTGGCCTGTGGTCAGACTTAAGGGCTCCCTCACTTTTGGTACATAGGAAACAGAAAGACACATAGGCCAATGACATGATGCTATTTTCTCTAAACAGGCCCCATCTCTCAGTCTACACTCACCAAAGTATTCACACCTGGATGACTTTAGCGCCGCATGATGAAATAAATCTCAAAATTCCGACCAAGCTGTCAGCACACAAGCCTTTTGGAGGACACATTTCCAACTGAACACTGTAGTCTGTTGGAAAATTGAGTTGATCAGAATAAAGCCAACCTCTACGAGGACCTATAAACCATGCAAACGTTTTATTTATCACACAGAGACAGTGTGGGGTTGACTTGGTGGTGTGGGAAAATGAATCAATCAGTGGGAAATGGAGCTTGGGTTTAATTCTTTCTTTTTACCTGAATGAATTCAAACCCCATGTCTACCTACCTCAGCCTTCATTGTGAACAAAAACGGGAAAAAGGTGTCAAGGAATGATATTAGCAAAACTTTATTAAATTTCATTCAGGTATTATGATCCATAGGTGGTATATCATTTTTGATATACCAGAGTTTTTTTCTAAATCCTCTGCAAAAAGACTAGTTGCCTTCTGCATTTTGTTCCCATAATTCTTCAGTATTTGATGAAAAAACTTCAACGTGAGAAAGAATAACAGGATGCACGATCAGCCATTCTCATAAATTCTTCAATCTTCTGGAACCAACCTCTTTAATATCAGAGACCTTATTCTTGTACAGCAATACTCTTCCTGCTTGAGGAAGAGATAATTTTTTAACCATATTCAAGAATCAGAGCTGAATCTATTGGATGTTTTTGAGTCTGGCATGTCACCTGCAGCTCTATAAGGTCAAATATTATTGACTTGAATTATGTTGCTCAAATGTCAGAGGGTGCTCTGAAAATTGATCATAATTTCATTGATACATATGCCAAGGATGGAAGGAAAAGGGGAATTAATTGTCAATTAGTATTTGAAGAGCATATTTGTTTTTGGTCACTCACCTTTTAAAATGTGATTTAGTTCCATTTTTAAAATTAGAGAACAGTAGCCACCTTTATTTCCTTTAAAATAATGAAATTAGGACTTTGAAGAATATAACATTACTACATGTACTAAGTAAAATTTTCATTTGCACTGGACAACGGTGAAAGAAACTAATTTCTACTGAGCAGCACCTACCGTTTGTGATTTCATGGTGATTAGTATGTACTGCCCAGTGATCAGAACATTATCCACATCATGGCTGTTTTCCCACATTCCCAAATGACCAAGGTCAGACATTTGTGCAAGCTTTAGAGAAGAGCCACATTTCCACATTAGAATATTAATGTGTAAAACCCAAGAGAGAGAGGACAAGAGACACTGAAATTGACTTGGTCTGGGAAGAAAATTAAATATGTAAAAATCTCTTCTGGGAACAGAACAGGAAAAAAAAAGCAATAAGCAAAAGACAGGATTTCTGAATAGATCTCAGAAGAAGAAAAAAAAATCTCCCTTCCAAATTAATACAACCAGGCAACTCAAACATTGTCGTCTTTTTGGAGACATGGCAAAGTAAGTTGAGCAGCAACTGTGTGTAAAGTGGACAAGAGGTTTGTTTTTCTTCTTGAATATCCTAATTAGCAGTAGAGGAGAAGAAAATGAATACAGTATTAAGGTTGGTCAGATGAACTCTCATAGGAATACTCTAGGGGAAAGATGGGGTGCTGCTGTCCAACTTCAAGGCTAGTTCATGGACTGGAACTCACTTCAGGGTGTCTGTTTTGGTGGTGAGGGAGGTTTTTTGGTTAGAGGCTGAGGACTAGACCACATTTCCCATCATTCCTCTAAATCATCACTCTTGAAAAATGGGTAGGAAAATGGAATAATGAGGAAAACTGTGACAAGACACATTTTATATTCCTCACTCTTCTCCAGGCTTAAACATACTCACTATTTCCCTCCAGGTCTCCCAGGAGTGATTTATATACATTAGATGGCCGGCTTCTTTTGTTTAAAGAGTGAACCTTAGTGATGACATGAAATATTCTTAATATAATTCTATTTTATAAAAATGCATGGTCAATGTTTAGTATATTTTTTAAGAGAATGATCCTGTACTGAAAATGCAATACGCTGTACGTGAGGAATAGGCTCTCAAGGCTTTGCACAGCTCTGTAGGGCTCATCACATGGCTGCCCTCTCGTGGTAGTTTTTCACACTGGCCTGCAGCTGTCCCCTGAGCATAATGCAAGTGGCTGACACCACTTTTAAGCTGGTAATTAACTCCTGAGTTAGTGTAATGGAGTTGGAAATCTCTTGTTCTGAAAGTCTGAATACTAATTGCATATGAATGGTTTGAACTACTGTTGGCTCTAACACAGTTG
This sequence comes from Peromyscus maniculatus bairdii, assembly GCF_049852395.1. Classification (NCBI taxonomy): domain Eukaryota; kingdom Metazoa; phylum Chordata; class Mammalia; order Rodentia; family Cricetidae; genus Peromyscus; species Peromyscus maniculatus. The sequence continues at coordinate 53,998,191 of NC_134867.1, read as the reverse complement.
GTATTTCCATAATATATGGACCCAGCACTACTTTCTCCATAAAACTTATTTTTCAAATTACTTTTGCAAAATATAGAATTTATTATATGCACAACATTTTGGTTGCTATTAAAATGAAAGACTTATTGTAAACTGGAAGGTGGGGAAGAATGTTGTGTCTTCATTGGTTTTAAACTCATTGTTCATTCTAACTTTAGACCCAGCATATTCTTTAAGTTTTATGATATGAGTTTATATAGAACACTGTCACAATAAGTGGATATGAAAGTCTCCTCTTTTATGAGTGCATTTGTGGTATGTGTGTTCTCATGTGTTCCTATGTGTGTGTGTGTGTGTGTGTGTGTGTGTGTGTGTGTGTGTGTGTGCATGTGTGAATATGTGTGTGTGTGTATGTGCATGTGTGAATGGGTGTGAGTGTGTGTGCATGTGCACGCACACACATGAGGTTGATACTGTGTAACCAGAGCCTTTTCTCTGTCCTGCCTCACCCCTTAGCCATTTTCAAATAATCACTCAGAGGCTTGTATTAATTATAAGTATTTGACTGATGGCTCAGGCTTGTTACTAACTAGCTCTTACATTTAAGTTAACCCATTTTTATTAATCTTTGTATCACCATGTGGCCTGTGACTTACTGGTGCTCTGGCATCTTGTTCCTTCGGTGGCTGCTGGCAGCTGCCCCAATTCTGCCTTTCTTCTTCTCCATCTTCAGTTTGAATGCACCTCCTAACATTATTCTGCCTCGCCATTGGCCAAACAGCTTTATTTACCAACCAATGAGAGTAACACATATTTACAGCCTATAGGAAGACCACCCCAAAGCAACACTAAGTGTCTTCCTAGATCACTCTCCACATTATTAGTTAAAGTCAGTATCTGAACCCAGATTTGAGCTGGTCTAGTTTGCTGAGGATGCTCTACCTCTCTGTTCCTGAGTGCTGGGGGCTTGGGTTACAGGCAGCTGTCCTACCTGCCTGGCTTTATATGTTGGGTATGAGGACTGGAACTTTGGTTCTGAGGCTTGAAGAACAAGTGCTCTATTCACTGAGGTATCTCCTTAGGTCATGAAAAGTTCTTTCTGAATTAATAGTTTTCAGAGACTCAAAATTTTCTTTCCTTGGAAATGTTGGTCTCATGACTTAATTTTTTTTTTTTTTTTTTATTTAAAGAAACGGTTTTGAGCGGGGTGGTGGTGGCGCGTGCCTTTAATCCCAGCACTCGGGAGGCAGAGGCAGGCGGATCTCTGTGAGTTCGAGGCCAGCCTGGGCTACCAGATGAGTTCCAGGAAAGGCACAAAGCTACACAGAGAAACCCTGTCTCGAAAAACAAAAACAAAAACAAAAAAAAAAAAAAAGAAAAGAAACAGTTTTGAACAGTAAGTTCTGCAATGTGCCCGTCATGGCCTATATTTCCTCATGTTCTTTGGGAAAACTCTTTTGATATGTAAGTGATTGGGGGAAATGTTGCATAATTCATTCACCTGTTAGCAGGAGAATGCAGCAAAGGGCTGGATTTTTGAAAGACATTTTCCAGTGAACCTGAGTCAAATATGGTCTGGGTACAGGTTCAGCAGCTATCCTTTGAGCAAAGACATCCAAGTGAAAATCTTCATGAAATAT